>NC_142009.1:287015505-287300505 GCF_049901735.1 Notechis scutatus
AGGCCCATCCCCTCTTCATCCCAGGGCACGCAGGGAGCAGCGGATAAGGGAGAAACGTGAATGGCGTGGTCTATGGGGGAGGAAAGGGCCTTGATCAGAACTGTTTAATAGGACAAACTGCACATGGGCCAGTGCTGGAAGCAAAGCGTGAAAATATTTCTAGTCTGTCAGTTCTTATCTGAGTTCTGGCATCTTTCCCAGTGTGTATTTCGATATCTGTGGACGTCTTCAAGCCCTTATCCTGCCTTGTCTCATTAATTCTTCAGTGTGGTTTGTTTTGTTGTTTTTCTATTTATAATTTATATGTATTTTGAGTTTGAATGGAAGTTCTTCCTTTTTGCAACTATTTGTGGGGTGGTTTTTTCTACAGTCAATGATAATTGGACCTTTAAAGCCAAGCTGAAGGAATTAAAGGGACTTCACCATTTTTTGTGACTTTGTTGTTTTTGTATCCCACCCTGGGTCATCACAGGAGTTCTTGTGTTGTGGCCTTAACCATCTTTCGAATAAATACTCTAAAATCTGACTTATTAGATTCTTATTTCTGGGATTAAGTGTTTCTAGTTCAGATCCAAGAAGACAAGACTGACAACAGTAATGAAGATCTTCTGTAGCCGAAATTACATAGCACAGCCTATGGGAGTCTCATAGATTCTGTCTGCAGCCCTTTGAGTTCTAGTCTGTGGCCTATGACAACTCAAAATTTTAAGATGCAGCTGGAGCCCAAAATCCTGCTGCGATGGCTCTGCAGGTTCTGCTATCGCTGCTACCATCTTGCCTCACTTGTATGTAGAATTTCCAATCCCGATTGTGGTCATAAGGCAAGGTCTACCTTTACTGAATATACATGCTGATGAGCCAAGAATTTTAGCTGCCCAAATACCCCCCCAAAATTGTGTTTGGCTTATCTGCAAATGGCCTTATCTGTGAATATTTATGGTGTTTTAAATTACTTTTAAAAGTGTCTATTTTCTTTACTTACTCATGTATAAGCCCATCTGTGGTAATTGCTCTTAACCTCTGTTGATCTCAGAGTAACTTAATAATTGTAACCGATAAGTGTCTTTGGACCACTTTTCCTACTTAAAAGTAAGTCCTATGAATTACATTAGGAAGAAGCATCTGTATATTTTGCTGAGAAAATATCTTGAGATAGTGGGTTTAGAAACTAAATTAAAAGTGGCAAAGCTTATAGGGAAATAAACTTTCCAAAACTGGCAAGAATGTTTATTTTGTAGGAAGAACAATTTCATTGTAGAAAAATAAGGCATTAGGAAACCAATTTTAACAATCAATTTCAAAAATAAAGCAAGGCTTTGTGATGCTAAGAGCAGAATTAGTGTTTTAGAATACAGCATTAGAAGGTACATAATGATTACTTTTCTATTAAAATGCCAAACACATGGATTTTTTCATCTTTGGCCTTGCGTATCCTTTCACTTAGCACCTGTTTCTTTCTGGCTGTTTACCTTTTCCTTTCTTCTTGTAGTGCTGCCAAATCCTGCTATAGCATGCATTGTTCACGGTTCTTCCTCCTTTTTTACTGTTTGGGCCTAAAACAGTCTTTTGTGCCATGTGACTGTTTGTTCAGTCTGTTGCTGAAAAATGCATTAGGACTACCAGAATTCTCAGCTATGTGTGTGTTTGTGTGTTCAGACAAAATAAATATCAATTTATTAATTTTCTCTGAAAATGGCAGTTTTAAGTACATACACGATTTTACATAATACAAGTTTTAGACAGTGATTTTTCAGATACCTGTTTACATGCAAGTAAACTAGAACACTGGGCCATATCTAACAGCATGAAATTCAATGTAGAGAAAAGTAAAGTTCTACACTTAGGCAAGAAAAACCAAAAGTACACATATAGACTGGGTGAAACCAGGCTCAATAGCAGTAACTGTGAGAGAGATCTTGGAGTCTTAGTGGACAACCAGCTAAATATGAGCCAGCAGTGTGCAGCAGCAGCCAAAAAAGCTAATGCAATCCTAAATTGTATTAACAGAGGGATACAATCAAGATCAAGGAAGGTATACCACTCTATAAAGCCTTAGTAAGACCACACCTAGAGTACTGCATCCAATTTTGTTCACCACATTATAAAAAAGATGTTGAGACTCTAGAAAAAGTACAGAGAAGAGCAACCAGGATGATTAGGGGACTGGAGGCTAAAACACATGAAGAATGGTTACAGGAACCGGGCTTGGCTAGTTTAGTAAAGAGAAGGACCAGGGAAGACATGATAGCGGTCTTCCAATATTTGAGGGACTGCCATAGAGAGGAAGGGGTCAAGCTATTTTCTAAAGCACCTATAGGCCAGACAAGGAATAATGGATGGAAACTGAACAAGGAGAGATTTAACCTGGAAATAAGGAGAAACTTTCTGACAGTAAGAACAATCAACCAATGGAACAGCTTTCCCTCGGAAGTTGTGGGACCACCATCAGTTGAGACTTTCAAGAAGAGATTGGACTGCCCTTTGTCAGAAATGGTGTAGGGTCTCCTGCTTGGGTGGGGGGTTGGACTAGATGACCTACAAGGTCCCTTCCAACTCTGATTATCTGTTATCTGTTACCTTTATATTTCAAAAATTATAAAATAAGCTGCTTTCTATTTTCTAAATATTTTCTTTATGAATCTGTTAAATGTTGAGGAAGAAAATATTTAAAATGTAAATTGATAAAGCAAGAAAAGGCAATTAAAACAATTTTGATGCATATAAATCCTCTTGATTTTAGTTTATTATTTAACTCATGATTCACAGGGAATTTACATTTTGAATAGTTTGCTTTATAGTTGAGTATGCAAAAATAAATATATGACTATATTTGAATATTCACAAGAAGGCAAGTATACATGCTGTGGACAATTGCTGAATAAGATACACACCTTCACTTTTGGGATGATTGATGAGGGATATCTTGAGGTAGTTCCCCACAGTGTCTTATTATTCCTACTTTTTGCCTTTTCAATTTATTGATTTTTTAAAATGGTAAGCTGCCTTAAAAGTCTTTCTGATTTGGTGAAATGTTAATAATAAATTTGGAGCACTACTTGAACAGCATCGGCAATGACATAATCACCACGAGTCAATTGCAAGAGGCAGCTTTACTTGCAATTGCTTATATCCTGTGATAATAATTTTAATATTAATAAATGGCAACATTTGCCTATCCCTATCCTATCTTTGGGAAAGACTCGATAGATAGATAAAAATGCCAATCTTGCTAACTCTGCGGCCAGTCATAATACATTACACCATATATTGCTAAATCTAAAAGTTTAATAAACATTCAAGTCAGTTTTAAAATAAATGAAACTTCCAAGGAAGTCCTTAAAATTATTAGCTCATTTTAATTTTGACATTTTGACCTTAAGTTACTTGTGCCATATTGACTGTTAACAGAAAAAGGAGACCTCTTCAGCCATAGTCAGCTGAAGCAAATATTATTAACCAATGGGAAGTAGACAGGTAGCTGTTTTGAAACACTAACCTTAAAATAACCTCCTGGAAAGTATTTTACATTTTATCAAGATAATCCCCTTCTTTTAGCAATTTGTGGAGATCACCAAGATATGCTGTTCCTGGCATAATAGTTAGCATGATTTTCCAGAGTTTTTTATGTTAGTGAGCATAACAAAACTATTAATGGATTAAAAAATAATGACACATGCTGGGAGGGTTTACAATTAAGACCCCCTGTGTGTTAATTGGCTGCAACCTGTTGTCCCCAAAATGGGAAAAATGTAATGTAGAATAGAATAATCTAGAATAGAATAGCATCACTTATTGTAGATTTGGGAAGAGAATCCATTCATGTCTGCACCATCAACTTTGGGAAAAGAACATTTCATCTAGTAAACTACACAGTTTATTTTTCTAAGACTTGACAGATTAGGAATCAATTTTTCCTTGATTGAAGACTGAATGATATGGTGGGTTTATTTTATTTTAAGGGCAATTTTAACATATAAAAGGTTTTTCTTATTTTTTTGTGCT
Source organism: Notechis scutatus (assembly GCF_049901735.1). Taxonomy (NCBI): domain Eukaryota; kingdom Metazoa; phylum Chordata; class Lepidosauria; order Squamata; family Elapidae; genus Notechis; species Notechis scutatus. Next base: position 287,019,508 of record NC_142009.1, read on the forward strand.
TGTATTTAAAGAACTTAAAGAATAAGCATCTCAACATTTAATAATTCCTATGATATCAGAAAAACATATTTGCCTTAATTTCAACTGCCGTTCCTGGAGAAATGGATTTAATTAAATGGAGATAGGTTGTAAAATAGCATAACATAGTTTTGAGATATCCCAAGCAGAATTAAAGAGATCTCTTGGTTAGTCCTGATGACCCATAGCTATTTATGCAGTGGTAGCAAAATTGCTAACTAGAATGAACAGTCTTTCTCCTCCATGCTGCATCGAGAGCCCATGATGGGTTGACTCCTTCCTATGACATCAGAGCTGAGTCTGTACTAAGATATAAAAGCCAGCCCCCGGGAGAGACCCCAGCTTTTGACTCAGCTCCTTTCAGTCAGTAGCTGTGTCTCTGAAAGCGTTCTGTTAGATAGCACACACCAGCGATCTTCAGTACTTTTTTCCTCTCTTCAAGCAGCTTCCAGGGATCTGGGCAGGAGAGCAGGTCTCTCTTTCTCTCTCTCTTTCTCTCTCCCCCCACCCTCCCTCTCTCTCCTGCAACGTTGGGAGCAGCGTCACAGAGCTGTGTGCAGGCAAGCTGGGCAGCATCTGCAGACCTCCCCCACGCCTGCAGTTTGGAGCGATCGTAAACACGATCGGCAAACTGATAAGAGCTCCAGCCAGCTGACCGTGTAGCTGGTTGCTGTGTTTTTCCCTTGCCGACTTCGCTCGGGGCTCTGTATAGCCTAAGGAGCGATTCTTCAATCTTGGAGCCTGTTTTCCTGTAGTCAGAGGCCATCTTGGATTCAAGCCTTCCACCACGAGGTGAGCGGCCATTTTGTAAGCCCGGGGGCCATTTATACCCTAAGGGGCTTAATAGAAAAATTTCTAAACAGCTTCTTTCCAACACAAGAGCCTTTATTTTACAAATGGAGCAAGATAAGGCTCTGGCAGAGCTTCCCCCCCCAGTGGAACAGTCTCTTAAGCCCAATAGGAGAAAAAGACGTAGGCAATGCACCCAATCAGTCCAGAGGGAGGTGGCTGCTAAAATCAAAGCTAAGGCTCTAGCCCCAAAGAAGGCAACTCAGACTGAATTGAGGGCAGAGAAGCGCAGACATGCAGCTCTAGAGAGGCAGTTCAACAGAACTATTCAACAGAAGGAAGTGCAACTAGAGCATGTTTCAGGTGATACTCGTGGGCCCCAACCAAGCCCTCCCAGGGGAGGAGAAGTTATCTATGAGCCTTTCCATCCTCCATCCTGGTCCCCTGAGGCTCTTGCTATACAGTCAGATCCTCAGGATTTAAGCAGATCTGGGCCTTATTTCCAACAGGCTTCTGTGCCCTATGCTCCTCCCCCTCCCTCCAGGCCTCGAACCTCTCCACAATCTAGGCCTGAAGCCACTCCCACAGCAGCGGGCCTTCGGCCTTCTGCCTCTACCTTTGAGCATAGACCAGGGGATATCCAAGATTTTGTCTCATTAGCCATTAGGCAGGGATTGGCTGAAGGCTTCAAGCAAATTCTTCAACCTCTGGAAAGGGTTCAGGCCCTTCTCCCTTCTCAATCTATAAGTTCCTTGCCTCATCATCCTGATTTACACAGGCCCCAGGACCTCAGGGTCCATTCTTCTCTACCAGAATGGGAGGCGGTTGATGAGGAAGGAAGGGCTTCACCATCTGAACACAGTTACTCTTCTCATTCAGAGTGTGAAGAGGGCGAGATTTTTAACCAAAATCTTTCAGAGGAAGAGGATTCTCACCCAGAGCAGACATCCTCTGCATTGGTCTTCAAACCTACTCTCTTCAGACCATTACTCAGCAAGGCCTTGGTCACTGCCAAGCTGTCACCAGAGGAAGTGGCTCCTGAGCCACAAGGAAATCCCTCTAGCCAAGGGGATTCGCTCTTCTCCAAGCCTGTAATGCATGCAGAGGTTTTGCCTTCTCCCATTTTGTTCCTGGACATGGTCAAGGAACAGTGCGCTTCTCCTTCAGCAGGTCCTCGCCCATCTTCTCTGGATAAGCGTTTCTACAATGTCAGCGCAGCTCTGGACAATGCTCTGGCAGTGCCTTCTGTTGACATTCCGGTTCTGGCCTCGTTCTCATCTTCTGGCACTCCCACGGAGCCAGAAGATATCCTGAAACCGGATGATAAACGTTCTGAACAGACCCTCAAGCGCAATCACCAGGCCGTTGCTTGGGCTGTTCGAGCTTCAACAGCAGCATCCTTCTTCACCAGGGCATCCATACAGTGGCTACGCCAACTCCAGAATAGATTGCCTGCTTCTGACCTTCGGTCTCACCAAGACCTTAATAAGATTATTGCAGTGGCGGAATTCACTGCGGATGCCACTCTCAATTCTGCCAAATTTGCATCCAAGGCCATGGCATCTTCTGAAGCAGCAAGAAGACTTTTATGGCTCTGAAATTGGCAGAGTCACGCCAAAAATGGAAGCTGGCTTCAGTTCCATTCGCAGGCGATAAGCTTTTTGGCAATGCTCTGGAACCTTATCGAAACCAGAGATAAACATAAAATTCTCTCTTCCTCTGGGAAGAAAGCCAACTATCACCCTGCTCCTTATCGCCCTCCTGGCTTCTGAGCGGAGACCTCATCTCGCTTCCCCCGCTTTCACAGGCCATAGTCCCAACGCCAAGACCAACGGGCAGAAACATCTGGCAGGCAACAACCTTCTACTGGTAAATGGCCCTTTTGGGGGGGGGTCATTTCTTCCATTGCTCTAAGTAATCCCTCGTTCTCCCCACCCACTGGAGGTCGCCTAGCCTTCTTTGCCTCCAAATGGGAGGAGTAAATGATGGAGGCCTGGGTGCTCAGCACTGTTAGGTCAGGGTTACAATTGGACTTCCTAACCCCACCCACCAATTTTTTTTTTGATCTGTCCTGTGTCTCAGGACATTTCCAGGCAATCCCACATGAATCAGGCCATTCAGCACCTTCTTGAAATCAGGGCTATTCAACCTGTTCCCCCCTCTCAACGGGGACGTGGGCTTTACTCTCGCCTTTTCATTGTTCCCAAGGCCTCGGGGGTGGCGAGCCATCCTTGATCTAAAATTTCTCAACCAATTTGTAAAATACAGGCGATTTAAAATGCAGACTCTGCATTCTATTTCAGAGAGCATTCGGGAGGACGGCCTCCTCTCTTCCATTGATCTCGCTGAGGCTTACCTCCACATCCCAATTTGGCCTCATCATCGCCAGTTTCTCCGTTTCTGTTATCAGAATACCCATTACCAGTATCGAGCACTTCCCTTCGGCCTCTCATCGGCTCCAACGGTCTTCACAAAGCTTCTGGCAGCATTGATGGCATCTCTGCATTCTATTCCAGTGAGGATCCAATGCTACTTGGACGACATTTTGATTCTATCCTCTTCCATCCATGCGGCCCATCAGGATCTGCAAATTACCCTGTCATGTCTCCAGAGCCACGGATTTTCCATCAACACCAAAAAGAGCCAGCTCTCCCCTACAACCAAATTGCAACACTTGGGAGCAGTCATCGATACCATGTCGTGCCAAGTTTTCCTGTCCCCAGCTCATGGAAAGAGCCTTGCAGAGATCATCAGCCAAATCCAGCAACATCAAATTGTCCCCCTGTCGCTTCTGTCCAAACTTCTGGGGGAGATGGTTTCCTGTATTGGCATCGTCCCGTGGGCTCGGCTCCATTCCCGAGCCCTCCAATGGTTCATGCTTCACTACCAATGAGCAGGAACCAGCCATTCATCCATCAAGGTCTCACTCCCGCCACAAATCCGGAGATCTGGAGGGGACTCCTGTTCAGGGACCCAGACAGGCTAGTGATAACCACCAATGCCAGCCTCCTGGGTTGGGGTACCCATATGCAGGGCCAGGTAGCTCAGTGCGTTTGGTCCAGATCCGAACAGACCCTTCCCATAAATTGGCTAGAGCTCAGAGCCATTTTTCTGGCTCTTAAGCATTTCAGGCAATCAGTGACCAGACAACATGGCCGCAAAGGCTCATGTCAACTGGCAAGGGGGATGAGGTCCAAAGCCCTCATGAGAGGCTCTACGGTTGGGGTTATGGGCAGAGAAACACCTGTTATCGATCTCGACGGACCACATCTCCGGGGTCGACAACTCCCAGGCCAACTGGCTCAGCAAGAGCCTAGTCGACCAGGCAAAATGGTCCATTCCTCCGTCTATTCAGGGATCTTTCCCTCAGATTCAGAACACCAGAGGTGGATCTTTTCTCCACTCCTCAAAACACCCAAGTCACCAGATTCTTCACCAGGTTTCCTTGCCAGGGAGCGGAGGGGACCAATGCTCTTCGGTGCAGATGGCCCAAGGGTCTCCTCTACGCCTTTCCCCCACTTCCCATCATTACGGCAGTAATTCAGAAGATGTTGGAGGAACGTGCGGAGCTCCTCCTGGCACCCTATTGGCCAAGGAAGCCCTGGTTTGCAGACCTGGTCAACCTATCGGTGGCTTCTCCTTGGAGGATCCTAGCCCCAGTGGTTCAAACTGACCATGTGGCACTTGAGCGGCAGCGGCTAAAGGAGGCTGATCTTCCAGAAAGGGTCATCCTCACTATCCTGGTGTCTCGCAAACCTTCTACAAGGTGCATCTATGATGCCACCTGGAAGGTTTTTTCCTGATGGTGCCTCTGGGAGGGTCTTTCTCCTCCTTCAGCCCAGTTAGCAGAAGTTCTTAGCTTCCTTCAGCATGGGCTGGAGAAAGGTTTGGCCCCCAACACCTTACGCAGGCAGGTTGCGGCCCTCTCCTCAGTCCTTTCATAGGGTTCACTTCCTTCCTTATCCCATTACACTTCAGTCAGGAGGTTTTTGAAAGGGGCTTCCAACCTGCACTCTCCGGTGGTTCACAGGTATCTTTCCTGGGACCTTCATTTGGTCCTTAATGCCCTTACAAAGGCCCCCTTTGAACCCCTTAGAACAGTGTCTCTCCATTTCCTGACTCTGAAGGTAGTGTTCCTTGTTGCCATCACTTCTGCCAGGAGGGTTTCCGAGCTTGCTGCTCTTTCCATCAGACAGGACCTTTATTCCTTTCACAATGATAGGGTTCTTCTTCCTCTGGACCCCTCATTTATTCCGAAGGTTAACACCTGATTTCACAGGTCCCAGGACATTGTTTTGCCTGACTTCTTTCCTCTCCCGCACCATGATTTAGAGCGGCAGTGGCACACGCTAAATATAAGAAGGGCTCTTAGAATATACATTAAACGCACTTCCTCCTTCAGGAAGTCGGAAGCCATGTTTGTTTCCTTTTTCCCTTCTCACTTGGGGCACAAGGCCTCTTCTACTATTAGCAGGTGGGTCAGATCTTGCATTGAGCAGGCCTACAAAGCTGCGGCCCTTCCGGTTCCCCGAGGCCTGACGGCGCATTCTACCAGAAGCACGGCCACTTCTGCTGCCTGGGCGACCCAAGCATCCTTGGAAGAGATTTGTCATGCGGCCATGTGGACATCCCCGTCTCCTTTCATCAGACACTACCATCTGGATGCTTTTGCCTCGGCGACTGCAGCCTTCGGCAGATGGGTGCTTCAACGAGTGGTTCCACAGTCAGTGTGATGAGCCAGACGAGGACCCGCCTGTGGACATGCAAGCTTTGGTATGTCTCATCCTGGGCTCTCGATGCAGCATGGAGGAGAATGGGCGTTGGTAGAAGTTACCATGAACACCCTTTCTATCTATGCTGCGAGAGAGCCCAGCCCCTCCCTTGATTCGTCCGGAGAGGGTAAGACATATTTCTGTATTTATTTTGGGCTTTCAGAGACACCTTTCAGTCTTTCAAGTATCTTCGCCAAAGCTGGGGTCTCTCCCGGGGGCTGGCTTTTATATCTTAGTACAGACTCAGCTAAATGACGTCATAGCAAGGAGTCAACCCATCCTGGGCTCTCTCGCAGCGTAGATAGAAAGGGCGTTCATGGTAACTTCTACCAGCACCCATTCTAAGTGTAGATATTTGAGATAGTAGTAAATGTAGGGATGTATTTAATTCAAATATGCATTATGTTTATTTAAATTACACAATGGGCTAGGAAATGTGAATAGTGCATGACATTTGAATCCTATTTATATATCAGTATTGTTGAAATAAAGATCAAATATTTGAATTTTGAAGTATTTTGAAAAAATAAAAAAAATTCTAAAGGGGTAATATACTTTTTCACATGACTGTATTTTGAATGACCAATAAATTCTTGCCTTTTTTTTTTTTACATTAATTGCATAGTAAAGTATCCTCTACATTGAAACTCACATTATCTTACTGCATTCTATGCTATTAATATATTAAGGGAAATACTCATTAAAAAGTAGATCAGACAGACCTGTTTGTTTCTTTTGCGTTGGTAGAAGTTACCATGAACACCCTTTCTATCTATGCTGCGAGAGAGCCCGCCCCTCCCTTGATTCGTCCGGAGAGGGTAAGACATATTTCTGTATTTATTTTGGGCTTTCAGAGACACCTTTCAGTCTTTCAGTCTTTCAAGTATCTTCGCCAAAGCTGGGGTCTCTCCCGGGGGCTGGCTTTTATATCTTAGTACAGACTCAGCTATGACATCATAGGAAGGAGTCAACCCATCCTGGGCTCTCGCAGCATAGATAGAAAGGGCGTTCACGGTGACTTCTACCAACGCCCAATCTCTTTGCCTGAATGTAATTTCAGAAATAAAAACAGTAGTTGTGTGTAATATGTGGGGCTTTGCTCGTTGCGGTATATCCAGACCCATAAAAGCACTGCCCTCCTTTGATTAAAAGAGTATTTTGTTTCTCAAGGTTGCTCCAGAAAATAACATTAATTGTTTAAATCGGTCTCAAAATGTCTTGTCTTATATTCACACTGTTTGTTCCCAGCATTATTGTTAGAATGAAATAGTTACTAAAGGTGCTTTGTATGTGGGTGAAAGCATTTTAGAAGCTGAGCTTCATACTGTGCACTTAGCTGAACTTCATTTTTCAGGCCTATGGAAGTTGTTTGCTATTCCTATGTTTCTGATTTTTGTTTTGTTTTTCTAAGCTATAATCTAAGATATAGACCTAGTATTTTCTGATGCTCTCTTATCCATCCAAATGAGGGATTCTGGATGTGGCATGCAAAACTCTAGATGATTACTAGATGGCAGTAAATAAACTATTTTTTTTTTTTTGTAGCCCATATCTGGTAGCTCTATTTCAAATACTATATTACTCCAACATTGCTTTACTTTTTGGGATCAGTCAAGGTCTGTGAAATTTGGCCTTTTCAGATTAGTCTTGTACAAATTAGTAGAGGACACTATGCCACATTTGGTACTTCTGTTGTGAGGTTCTGAGAATTACAAAATTTGAATTTAAAAGAGTTCTGAAAGAAGGCAAAAAGAAAATTATGAGAATAAAGGATTAGCTTTTCTTTAAATCTTGCTGATTAGAAATGTGTATTGCAGAGTTCTATAGGTAATTGAAATTGTACAAAGTTCAATGTGAAATCATTGTTTTTCACTAGAATTTTTTTTTTGTACTGCTTCCTTTTCTCACATGCACACTGTGTTAATGGGTATAGTTTAACATTATGAAAGCAGTCTAAATCAGTGGTCATCAATCAGTGGGCCATGCCTACCCTCCCCGCCCACTCACTCATTACCTGGCAAATTTGCCTGCTAAGTTGCTATTTTTCCTTTTCTCCCCCCCCCTGACCATTCTCTGTTCTTCTGTGCCGGGAGATTTAGATTAGCTAGAAAACAGGAAATCTTTAGAGCTTCGGCTCTGCTTTTAAGCAGAGCCGAACCTCCCTTAGGACTGAAGGTTTTATTATTCAGTTGCAGACTCAGATAGTCTATGGCAGAAACAGATCTCTAAGTGAATCTGTGATTCTGTGAGCAACTTAATCTGCCTGCCTGCTTTGCCCAATTTTGGGTAAAAGTTGCTTTTTCTTTTTATAAAAAATTCAATATTTACATACATGGTGTGTTGTGAGTTAATTTTGTGAGTTTGCTTGCAAGAAAATTTTATGTGGCAGACTCAGGGAGCCGATGGCAGAAAGATTTCTGAATCTGTGACTCTGTGAGCAATTCAATCTGCCTGCCTGCTTTGCCTGATTTTGGGTAAAAGTTGCTCTTTTTAAATAAAAAAATTCAATATTTACATAAATATTTATAATATTTACATACAAGCCGTGCCCAGCCAGTCACATGGCCACCAAGCCACACCCACAAATTAGGCCACACCCAAGAACCGGTTGTTAAGAAATTTGAATCCCACCCCTGCCTGTGTGTGTGTGTGTGTGTGTGTGTGTGTGTGTGTGTAGGGGGGTGGGTCAGATCATATCTCTTTCTCTCCCACCAATGTCAGCAAGCCACTGTCAGTCAAAATTCATATTAGTGGTCCCTGGGATTTAAAATTATGAGTTTGGTGGTCCCTGAGGTTCAAAAGGTTGGCGACCCCTGGTCTAAATGATATTAGACTGGCTAATTTCCAGCTTTCTTACAATTGACATTTGCTTGAGTCTCAAGAACAAAATTTGGATTGAAATGTGATTTTAGGAAATAGATCATCCTTACTGAAAAACCACAGAATCTTATGCTGTGTCCTATTCCAAGTAAGAATACACAGAAAAAGAAGAATCTAATATAGGGGTTCCCAACCCCCAGTATGTAGACTGCTACTGATCCGTGGCCCGTTGGCAACCGAGTTGTACAAGCAGGGGGTGAATGCAGGAAGCTCCATTTGTGAAAGTGGCATGAAACCCTTCTCCACCATCACTGCTGCCTGTGTCCACAGAGCCAGAAAAATTGGGGGTTACTGATCTAATTGAGAAAATCATGATTAATTGGAATAGTATTAGTATTAGTAAATATCTTGCTTGTATATTCATATATTACACAATCAAGTGTTCAATATTTCAGTATTAATTTGATAGGTTTAATAACTCTTAACATACTGTATTATATCTTTGATAGAGTTAATTAGTATTGATAAATATAAATTACCTTAAAACGAACAGTTATTTCCTTTAACTTTATAAATGAAGTCAAGACATTTCAAGTATTTCTCAATTTTGGGTCTGATTGTATTTGTACGCAAGCATAAAAAGATTAATTTGCATAGCTCATTAGCACATGCCAATTATTCACATGAATGTTATAGTTTCAAACTTTTCATTTTTGCATTTCGCCTTATGTTGTATCTGGAGAAAGGTGTACAATAATTGCTCTTCTTTTGGTGGGAGCAGTGCTTGCTACCTGCTGCAGTCTAATTTCTGCTATAGTCAACTATGCTATATAGAAATGCTTAATGTCAGGAAGGCAGTATTTACTGAAATACACAAGTTCAGAATTCATCATGATTCTGTGTGAAATCCGCTCGCCCTTTGCACCCCACTCCCTTCTGAATTGGAATGAAATGTGCCTTAAACTGCAGTGAAATACATCACATATTGCAAGAGTGGGCCCTTGCTTCGTCTCTATTCCTGGTGTGAAATCGATACACTATCTTTCCTGCTGACCTGTTCTGTGACCTCCATTGCAGCTTTCATGCTGAACAGCAATTGCTTTGAACAGTCTGGGTCTGCCAAAGCTCACAAATGATTCTCAGCTTTTGTCTAAAACTGATGCTGATAACAAAGAAATGATTTAAAATAATGCAGTTATAGTAATTTTCTAATTCTAATTTACATCAAGAAGCATGCTCTTATATTATTGAACTGTTTCAGTAACAAGTAAAGTGAATATTTATGCAAAATTACTTAGTACCAGGAAGAGATTTCTAAATTTCTGTGTTGAAATTTCTGGGCTAAAGTTTTCACTTAGCTATAGAAGACAGCAGGTATAATAATAAAATATGTTATCTTTAAGCAGAAATGTAATTCATTAACATGAATTATAAATTTAGTACTATTAGATGAGAAGAAAAAAAATCTGACATTTTTTCCCCCAGAAGGCCTAATATTTCCTTATTGGAATCATAAATCCGATCTTAAAGAGTCATTCCTTGTGATGGGTGACTACAGAAATTAAACAAAAAACAAACAAATAATAAATAATAAATAAAAAATCCAAACTTAAAATCTAAATATTAAAAATAAATGTTTATAGAAATCTCTACAAAAATGGAAAAAAATATTTTGAGAAAAATTTAGCCACTTAGCATAGATCATGAGGAAAAAAATACTGAAGCTATCATAAATATCAGTGCATTCATTGTTCAGTTAAGTTCAGTTAGATTACACTAATATGCCGTTACTGGCTTTTAAATCAAGAAGCTACTTTGGTGCTAAAGTGCTTACTGTTTTGAAAATGTATTGATAGGACATAAATTGTAGAGAGGTGATTTTACAATAATTGTGGTTTGGGAATATTTTTTCACCTGTTAAATACATTTGTATTCATTAAAACTACTGCTGGAGTAATATTCAAACAATGAATAATGTAAAGCTTCTGCTTATAAAACATAACTAATTGAAGTTGTGCAAAACAATAATTGCACTCCTTTTGGGGTTTTTTATTTATGCAAAATAATATGCAGAGAAATCGTCTTATAGGTAAAACATCAAAATGGAATATTGATTTTGACAGTCTCCTAGCACGCTGTACCAACCTATACTTCTGTTTATTCCATTCATGCTCGCTGCTATCAGCACAGTGTTATTTCTTATGTACTATTTATCCAAAAAAGAAAATGAGGTTATTCTCTGAATAATGAATTACCTGTGAATGGGGTTAGAATGTCATATTCACAGAGAACATGATAATAGTAGAATATGCTGTTGAAATGGGCAAAGGGGACTAATAATAAAAGTGGCTGAAAAGGAAGCAGAAGATAGGAATGAACAGCTGTGGGGACTTCAGAGAGGTGTGGTGCGCTCACTAGATTTATCCTACTGTTAATAAGAATGTAGTAATAGATGAAGATGCTGTTAAAAAAGTAAATGGATTGGAGTTTTCAAATTAATATAGAACAGGTAGGCAAAAAGAGGCAAGAAATAGAGTGACACTGATTTTGGCTTCCCTCCTTGCATTCAGTCAACATCTGCAGTCTCTTCTATTTTAAGCATTATGTGAGTGAGAAGTCCAAGAAATCAGAATGCTCACGTTTCCATCAAAGTATCTAAAAAGGTTAAATCATAGCAGCTGTACCAAAGTTTATTAAAACTGAGACGTTTCATTACTCATCCAAGTAATTTTTTTCATTTTGGAAGGAAACCCCCTGTAGTCTATTGGGCAAGAACTGGTTCATTCCAACAACTTGGACTGTTTAACCTTTTTAGATACTTTTGGGCTGGGATGATTCAGTCTTCATTTACATTTTCATCGATAGATTCTACATGGCAGACTCTCATTCCTATACATAGAAGGTGGCTATCCAGAAGATTGAACAGGATTAGAAGTCCTTAATTTAATGAGGCTTAAATAGAAAATAAACATGAATGGGGTTCTTTGAACTTGCAGCTTTGAACATGCAGCTCTTTTGGCCCATTTACTTCTTACAAGCAGAAGAAAAAAAATAAAACAATGCAAGATCTCTAATTTCTACTCTCAACATACATGGAACACAATGAACTGACAACACCTTCCCATTGTAAAGCCTTCTTTTCCAGTGAGTGAGAGCCATTGAATTCAATGGACTTAAGAGTAAGCACATGAACATTTATGCTTACTCTTCTCAGATTTATGTATTTTTTTCTTTAAAGACCACTGGTTATATGTATAGGTAGTCCTTGACTTACAAATACATTGCTTAATGACTATTTGAACGACTCCAAAAAGCTACTTATGACCCATTTTCAAAGTTATAATGGCTACACACCCCCATGCACATTTTTGGGTGCTTGGCAAATGACTCATCTCCGTGGCCATATGACCATGGTTTGCATTTTTCCCCCCACTGGTTTCTGTGTGTTACTTCTGGTTTTGGCAAAAAATATCTATTGGAGAAATTTTATTTAAATACTGCAGCATTCACTTAAGAACCACAGCATTTGCTTAATAATGACTGCTGCACAAATTTTGATGTAGTCAGTTGATACCTAGACTTATGATTACAATGATTTAGGACCATAATTCTGGGCACAACTACAGTCATAATTTGAGGGCTACTTGTATATATACAAAGATGGAATGTAGTGCCTTATTTTGTAGTCCTTTTTTGAATTAGTGTTCAATTAATATTTAATTAATATTTGGTCTTGCTTATTTTTGGGGTGAACTCTTGCTAGTGTTCAGTAATGTTTATATGATTGTGCATAAAGATACACATTGCGGACAAAGACACGTTTAAGTTCCACCACATTTCTTGGGAGAAAATCTCTATCTTTGGCTTTGTTAAAAATTGGCAAATAATTGACAAGGTAAGGAAACTGGTATAGTGTATAGGAATTTGTGTTTGTTTTTATTTGTTTTCCTTTCTTTGTGGAGTCTGCTTTCGTACTCACAAAGCAAAGTATGGTTTTTAAAAAATGTCTGTCACCCAGTGCTTTTGTTTCTAATTGGTTTTTTTTGGGGGGGGGGTGGTGGTGTTAGAATTTATCACTATCATCGTCACATGTTTCCTGAAGGTGCCTGATCAGGTAAAATCTTACACAATATAACAATAAAATGCTTAACTGCCCTTCCTGTCTTTTATATTCATCACAGGAGAAACTCTTGTGGATTTTGCACTTCAGGAGACAGTGCTTTAAATTATGGCTTTGGTATTAGGGAACAGTCTTTTTCTAGATCTTTGGTTCACTTCCATTGTAATGGCCTTCAGAAAAACATTGAAGATCTAAGTTGTTCAGGAGACCTTTTTATTAATGAGTGTTAAATTAATGTTAGGATTGCAGATGTTTCTTTATACTTTATGTTTTATGGTTTTGTGTTGTAACTTTTGCTTGTAAGCCACTACATGTGTGAATGGATTTGGTCACATAAAAAAATCATACATTTTGTAAAAAAAAAAAATCTCAGAGAGTATTAAAACGTATCATATTTTATATGTGAAATCTAACGAAAGTTCAGTAAAGCAGAATTACAAAGGGGGGAAAACAAAAAAAAAGCCTTCCTAAAAGTTTATAATGGTGTAATGATGTGGGCGCTGAACCACTGATGAAAATTGATCTGAGAGAAATGGGTCTTGTTCAGGAAAGGTCTGTCTCCTTTGAATTCACCGCCCTTGAACATGGGTAGATGAAAAAAATCTATAGTGCTGATACTTCCATGTTATAGATGACAGCTGTTCTTCAAATAATCTCAAAATGTTGAGGGATTAATCATGAAGCCAACGTTTGCCTCTTATATTTCTGACCCCACATAATCAATAAAGTCAGAATACATTTAATGTGATTTGACAACTTTGTTTCACCAACATTTGGATGGGCATATTCTTTATAAGATGAAGTTAATTAACTACCTTTAAAGGTAATCCTCCTCATTCTTCACATCATAATAGATGAGCCTGGACATTATTTGTACATGGATAAATCATAAAACTGTCCATTGTTTGTATTTAGGTCTTGTGAACTATCTTGTTTAATAGATATTCCTTAAACTATAAGCATCTGAATTTCCATGATCATCATGGAGTAGAAGCATTCCAAAATTGCACATTTGTTTCTTGAAGGTTAGTGAAATCAAATGTAACTGTTCATCCAAATTAATCAGATTTACCATTTATATTCTCCCACAAATCCCCATGTATTGCCTTTTTGTGGTGGGTGGGTGGGCATGCTCCAAGGAAGGACAAGTGAAGAAAATTAGGAATATATGCCAAGATTATATATTCCCAGCAAGTTCACCCGAAGGCATGAATATCATCACAACTGCCTAGCAAACAGAGCCTGGGGTAGAGTCAAGGAGGAATTAGTTGGAGTCATTACATTCCCACAAGTGATCCATGCCCAGCCCCCTCTTGAATTCTGTTAACTCTCACTTAGTGCCAATTTACTGCTGATTGTTAGTTGACTAGGTGCGTGTATATATGCTTGAACAAGAAATCACTTTAAATGGAACTTAGTGTGATTCTTCACACCTGATAGATGTCCATATAGGTCAGCAATGATACAGGATAATGCCAGAGGCACCTTATCACTTTAGTGACAATGCAAAGGCATCAATTCATACTGCCCAGGAGGAGGCAATGGTAAACCATTCCTATATTTCTACCAAGAAAATACATGGATAAAAGATAAAACAATTGACAGTGCCGGATGATGCGCCTCTCAGGTTTGATGGCATTCAACATGCTACTGAGGAAGAGCTGAGGATCTTTTCGAGTACTAATGATGTTTATGACATGACTAAATTAAGCTTTCAAGATGTCAAGTTGCGGCTGCTTCTACACAGAAAAACAAAATCTGAAGCTCAAAGAATTACAATAGGAACATGGAATGAAAATTGACATCTTAAGCATCAGGAAAAGGAGATGGATTGGGATCGGACACTTTGAGTCAGTAGATCACATTTTTTATTACTCAAAATATGAAGAGCAAAGTAGAAACAGTTTTGCTGTAATGATTAAGAAGATTATAACAAGGACACTACTTGTTTTTGTGGACAAATTAATGTCATGACCATTCAAGCTCACACCACAACCACCAAAGCAGAAGAAGAGAATGTTGATGAGTTTTATGATCAATTTGAAATTGACAGAACAAAACACGCAAGCAAAATTTTCTGCTTCTGATTGGAGCTGGAATGCCAACCAAAGTTTATTGGAAAGATTAAAATGGGAAATGTAATTGGATTTGGACACAGAAATGAAGCAGGATACTGACCAATTTCTGTCACTCAAATAGGTTCTTCATAAAAGAATCTCCCACCTAACAACTGAAATAATACTTCTATATATATGCATTGCCAGATGGAGTGTAGACAGTCTCCTATATTCACCAATAAAAACAAACCTGTCCACAACTCCAACCTACTGTAGAAAGTCCTGTAAGGTGGAAAAGGATTGTTTTAAAGTGCAAACTGTGAAGTTTCTCTTAGAGAAGGCTGGCTGTGCCCAACACCTGAGATCACAGGGCCAATGAAACATCTTAGCGGAGCAGATGCAGGTGCAGACTCACTTGAAAGAAGATCCAAGAACCCTTGGAGGGGAGAGGGTTGCAATGTGGATAGGAATTTACTTCGCCAACATGCCAACAAGGGAGGAGCCTCAATCAGGTAGAGAACAAAAAAGAGTCAAACCACACAGCACTCACAGAGGCTTGCAGCATGGAGATGGGATGGCACAAGAATGACCATTGGGACCTTGAGCTAGGGTCTTCCACTACTGGGGGATGCTCCCATCAAATATACCCCAGCTTCTGCAATGAGGGTTGTAATGGCCCATGGTATAATTGGCCCATGCTGTCTGCAAATATAAGTATTTTGAAAAGCTATTTTTATAAATTAAAGAAAAGAAAACATATTCTATTGGTTGGCTTTTAATGGCTTATCTTGGCTGGTTGGCTTTTAATGGCTTATCTTATCTTGAATTTATAAAATATCATGAATTTTTTCTCTTGCATCACTAAAATGCTTCACTGGTCAAAAGTTTAGTCTTTTTCCATTGGATCAGTCTTACAAAAGTCTGGAAAATAAGTATTGAAGATTAATGATTGAAGGTTACAGTTCTGTGTTGCTCATGTGAAGATACTTCAGTATTTTTATTGCACAGAAGACACATAAGGAAAAAAAACCCACTTCCATATATTCCAGAGAATTTAAGTTTCAAATGCAGGTTGTAAGAGTAAGGAGTAAAAGATGCAACAGTGCAATCATTAGAAAAGGAACAATATTTCAATGTGCCTTATTAGCATACACTAATTGATTAAAAAGAAAGTGAGAATCAACCTTTTTTTATCACTTGGATGCATACATATAAGAATAGCATTCAAAGGTCTCATGAAGAATTGTGTGTTTTTCTGATTTCAAAACATTGTTCCAGTACAGTTATTTTAATATTGACAAACTTTTGAAAAAAACAAGGTTCACAAGAGCAAATGCTATAACACATTTGCTGTAGCTGGTAAACACTTTATCATTAATTTAGTACTTCTAATTTGGACCATAGCATATTTTTCCCAATAAAGTGTTTTTATTTCACTACCTATTGAATATGTTCCTGAAGTTTTTATATGTGATGCATTGGGCCTATAATCTACTTTTTAAAATTAGTAGCTAACATATTAAAAATTTACACAAATATCCAGCATAAAAGATGAAGTTTAAGCATTTGGCAAAACAAATAATTTTTTGTCTTTCAGCTTTAGTAGGAAAAAAGAGCAGAATTTTTTGGGATAATAACTTAAAATGACATCAAGTTTTATAGTACTAAGTGATACATCTTATGCTGATTTTTGGAAAGGTATTTTATTTCAAAACAAATATGAACAAATAACACTGAAGACTAACCTTTGTATTTTTCATATGATAGTCAATAACCAATAGTCAATAAACTTTCCAAAAATAAATAAACATATGCCACATACCTTAGTGTACACTTAAAAATAAATAATGTTTATTTAGCATGCTAAGATGTGTCTGAACTTCTTAAAGCAATCCATTTTTTCAGGTGAAAAATACCTGTTGACAAGCATCAGTGATTCGGGAGATGGGAAGAGAATAATGGGTGGTATTGAAGGCAAGAATTCAGAAGGAAGGGTAAAAAATTCTGCTAGTGAAGATGTTGAGTACAGAATGGACCAAATTTGATATGATGGAAAAAGTTGGTAAAATAAAAAAGGAGCTGCAGAGATAGTATTATTAATATAATACCACCTCTGCATCTCTATGGAGAGTTAGTAGGACACTGGCTTAGAATGCTGCTGTTGCATTTTAAGCAATCTTCCTCATTTTCATTGTGTTATTTAGAATGGACTCTTTGCAGCTTGCCCCTGTGTTCTTCAGTCCAAACATACATACATACTCAATGTAAAACAAGTGAAAACCAGGCCTTCCCACACAAAAATAAACTCCCCCCCCCCCACTTTACAGAAAATGTCTTCTATGGCCTCTTCTGATAAAGGGATTTGATAGAATTTTCGTAGCCATATTTCCCCTAACTTTTTAAATCAAAAATTGTTTGCAATAGCACTTTCTGTCTACCCATTTTCCAGGAAGTTCCATTTCTTATGAGCTTCCTTTCCCAGCAGTTTTTACCACTGTTCTGAATTCTTTAAAATCTGCTTTCTTAAATCAAGACCTCCAGCATGACATAATCACTTTGCCATGCTTCTTCTGCTTCCTTGAATACATTAAATGTAGCTGGCCATCTATGCTCTGAGGAAGAAAATTGCCAGCAAAGTAAGTTAGGAATTTCTTGAAAGGACCATGCTTGACAGACCTTGCCTTCCAACAAACTCTTATATTGTTTGGCCTGTGCAAGAATCTATTTCTATTCCTAGGCTACTTGTGAGCAATAACAGACTGGTAAAAGCTATTGCTAAATATAGTGTTCATATCATAGAGATTGAGATTGAGCTTGGGTATAGGATGAGAGTGGAGGTACGTTCTCCCAGTTTCTCCAAACTCGGAGAACATACCTCCACTCTCAGATTGAGGTTGGCCCTTAAATCAGAGAAACCATTTTGAGGGTTAGAATGTTTATACATAGTAGTATGGTAAAAGGAAATTCCAACTTTCTTTGCCTTTGAGATGCTACAATTATTTGCATTACTTCTATTTTTTTCTCAGTTTAATATCTTACTTATCACAAAAAGCCACAGTTTAGTTAGTTAAGGTTTCAGTTGAACGTGGAATATGACTTCCTAAGCTTGTCATGCATCAAACTGTTATGGCTGGCAATTGTTTAAAAAAATTCATTTTGTTATGAACTAGCCTGTTTTCAACTGGGCTGTTCAGAGATGGATTGCTTTCTGGAGTTTTTGACAGGTGTAATTGTTAAGGCATCATCTGTTCTTGTTTGCACAAAATACATTTTAGCCAACTGTAGGACTTGCCCGCTAATCTTTCTCACATCATTCCATTCTTTGCTTGCCACTAGACAAATCCCCTGTTATTTGACCAGATGGTGGAAAATCCATTCTCATGATAAGTTGCTTCTAGTTTGCATTTAGATTACCTGCAAAAATGGAACAATTTACTACTCTGCCTCTAACCATCTCTTCCCTCCTTTTTTCTTTTAGTTTGACTTCTTGTAACTAATTATTTAAATTCTGCCCTGTCAGTTAAAATTAGTCATAGCCTTACATGTTTCACATGTATGTAAATGCACTCAAAGTTCCTCCTCAAGTTACATGATACATCCATCTAGAGTTGAAGTGACATGTCAAGGTGAGAGGAGAGAATGATGTGCAAAATCAACAATATATAAAAGGATGTTTTGAAACTTAGTAAAAATGTGTACTCTCTTTCCTTTCCTTTCCCACCATCTTTCCTTTCCTTTTCTTTCCTTCCCTTCCTCAAGGAAAGGAGATGTAAACATTACATTTCTGAAGGTTGTTAATTTCAATTAAAAATATCCTAAAACTTGTATTGCTGTTGCTTGCTAATACATAGTGAATAAAAATATTAACTTTTTCCACAATGGAGGTAATTTGCCAAAAATATTGTCATCTGAGAGTGAGAATTTTATTTGGAAATACTTTCCAAGAGAATAAAAAAGTGATTTCACTTAGTCAGTTTAGATTGATTAGACTCAAATAGTAGTTCTTCACTCTGTTCTTCACTTCACAAAAATATAAAGAAGAAATTAATTTAAATGCATAGATGAAAAGGACTATAGATCTTCTAGAAAAAAATAGCAAATGCAATTTGATCTTTGGCAACATAATATGGAATTCATACAACCAGACTTTGTTTGGTGAATAACTTGTCAAAATTAATTCAGGATAAGCTGTCTGGAAGACGAGCTTTATGAAAACACCCACATTTTTTATTACTTGTACATAATGAGCAACCATCTTTTTACCAGATGATTTGCATGATAGTCAGTGAACTATATACAGGTGAAACTTGAAAAATTAGAATATCGTTCAAAAGTTAATTTATTTCAGTAATGCAACTTAAAAGGTGAACCTAATATATGAGATAGACTCATTACATGCAAAGCAAGATAGTTCAAGCCGTGATTTGTCATAATTGAGATGATTATGGCTTACAGCTCATGAAAACCCCAAATCCACGATCTCAGGAAATTATTTATTTATTTTATTTATTTATTTGATTTGCCAATTGTTTACAAGATAATAAGTATAAGTGTATACATAGTTGTGAATACATGAAATGGGTACATATAAGAAAAATAAAAGAATAAGAGAAACAATAGGACAGGGACGGTAGGCACGTTGGTGCGCTTATGCACGCCCCCTATCAAATTAGAATATTACATGCAATCAATAAAACAAGGATTGTACATAGAACAATATCGGACCTCTGAAAAGTATAAGCATACATATGTACTCAGTACTTGGTTTGAGCCCCTTTTGCAGCAATTACTGTCTCAATGCGGCGTGGCATGGAAGCTATCAGCCTGTGGCACTGCTGAGGTGTTATGGAAGACAAGGATGCTTCAAGAGCGGCCTTCAGCTCTTCTGCATTGTTCGGTCTCATGTCTCTCATCTTTCTCTTGGCAATGGCCCATAGATTCTCTATGGGGTTCAGGTCAGGCAAGTTTGCCGGCCAATCAAGCATAGTAATCCCACAGTCATTGAACCAGGTTTTGGTGCTTTTGGCAGTGTGGGCAGGTGCCAAGTCCTGCTGGAAAATGAAGTCAGCATCCCCGTAAAGCTCGTCTGTGGAAGGAAGCATGAAGTGCTCCAAAATCTCCTGGTAGACGGCTGCGTTGACCCTGGACTTAATGAAGCACAGTGAACCAACACCAGCAGATGACATGGCTCCCCAAATCAACACAGACTGTGGAAACTCCACATTGGATTTCAAGCATCTTGCAGTGTGTGCCTCTCCATTCTTCCTCCAGACTCTGGGTCCATGGTTTCCAAATGAGATGCAAAAGTTGCTCTCATCAGAAAAGAGGATCACTGAGCAACAGACCAGTTCTGTTTTTCTTTAGCTCAGGTAAGACGCTTCTGACGTTTGTTGTTCAGGAGCAGCTTGACAAGAGGAATACGACATTTGAAGCCCATGTCCAGGATCCGTCTGTGTATGGTGGCTCTTGATGCACTGACCCCAGCCTCAGTCCACTCCTTGTGAAAATCCCCAACACTTTTGAATGGCCTTTTCCTGACAATCCTCTCCAGGCTGCGGTCATCCCTGCTGCTTGTGTACCTTTTTCTTCCACACTTTTCCCTTCCACATAACTTTCTGTTAATGTGCTTTGATACAGCACTTTGGGAACATCCAACTTCTTTTGCAATTACCTTTTGAGGCTTTCCCTTCTTATGGAGGGTGTCAATGATGGTTTTCTGCACAACTGTCAGTCAGCAGTCTTTCCCATGATTGTGCTTCCTACTGAACCAGACTGAGAGACCATTTAAAGGCTCAGGAACCCTTTGCAGGTGTTATGTCTTAATTAGCTGATTAGAGTGGGACACTTTGAGCCTAGAATATTGAACCTTTTCACAATATTCTAATTTTCTGAGATTGTGGATTTGGGGTTTTCATGAGCTGTAAGCCAATTATGACATATCACGGCTTGAACTATCTTGCTTTGCATGTAATGAGTCTATCTCATATATTAGGTTCACCTTTTAAGTTGCATTACTGAAATAAATGAACTTTTGCACGATATTCTAATTTTTCGAGTTTCACCTGTATGCTACCAAATCTTCAGATTCTGCCATTCACTTGTTTAAATGTAATAGCTATGCAAGAATTAGGAATTTTATATATTGTCAATTAAATTAGTGGTTTGCTTTATGAAAGCTGTTGCTGTTGAATTTTACTAATGTTCTTTATGCCTGAGTTTGAGAGATAACTACAGACACTGCGAGTTGTTCTAACCAAATAACAGTATTATTTAAAAACTTTGAGAAGTTCATTATGGAAACCATATGTTCCAGAAACTATAATATACTTGGATAGAATTAAAAAAAAAAAAGGTCTACGTGGAATGGGAGTACCCTCATGGTGAGATGGGCAGGAAACAAATTTAATAAAATAAAATAAATGGATCGGTTTCTGTTTAAATTATATTTTAATTGAAATCCCAATGTGATTGCATGGAGATTATATGAGTGAATTTGATTTCATAATTTTGATTTTATTCAAAGAATGTTAATGTTAATTTTGTTCCAAAAATTGAAATTTTGTAAAGCATCAAGAAGGAGAATATTTATAAAGAAACATAGTTATGCTGAGTTGCCTAAGTAGATTTTTAATATTGAGAAGGAAGGTCTTAATAGAGATCATACTTCAATGAAGATTTAACTGATGGAAAAAGATTCAAATTGAATCACTTTTATTTCCTTTGAACTATTATTCATAATTATGCATACTGATACAATGCCATAAAATATAAAATTGGTCAAAAAGATTAAAAACTAAAATGAATCTTATAAGAATTTTAAGAACCATCATTAAATACAAAAAGCTACCTTGATTTAATTGTTAATTATAATTATATAAATTGTGTAGTATGCTTAATTTCTGTGACAATTAGATTTCTAGCCAGAGTTTTGTCATCATAGGAAACAGGAATAGACTATTAAGTAGATGGATTTTCAAATTCTGTAACAGTTTTGAACATCCCAAAGTAAATCTGATTACTTTGTGTGTGTGTACACCCACCCACCCACCCACATGTACATATAGTATATATGTATGTACAAATGCTCATTAAAAATTGAAGGTTTTATATATGTCCTCTTTTATTTTGAGGAGAGGAATATATATTGTAATAAATAATTTATTTTAGATACTTTCAATTGTATTCCAGCAATGGAATCTAATTTGTATTTATTTATCTATAATGTAGTTAATATAGCAAGATGAGAAAGACTTAACATATAATAAAAGTACCTCAAAAAGTACTACTTGTCCTGCATTACAGTTGACTGTAGAGAATCTCTAGTCATGTATATCTGTTTTTGATGCCTCTACAGAGTAACTGTCCAGCATCCTCTACCCAACCAGTCAGAATGTAGGAAAATCTACAGATATGACGGAATCTACTGTGAATCTACCTACCAGAAGTATGTTGAAATCTGTGTGAGTCTTTCTTCTGGCTCGTGCATTAGTGCTGTCCCATTCTGAATAGCAAGTTGAACATGTATTGAAACGTACACTTCTTGAATGAAATAACTTTGAAATTGGGAACAGATATACAGTATTTTGTTTTCATACTTGGGAATTGTGCTCTTGAAGTTAAAAGGGAAATAAATAAACCTCTAGGACTTTATTAAATCTCTTAGGTATGCTTCTGTATATTGCAGTAAACAAATACTTAAAGCCAGAAAAACCTAGGCAAAATATATTGCACAGGTGCTTCACATCTTAGGGATTTGAAAGGTGTGTTATGTATAAATTAGCTGTCACTTTTTTCAGTCGTGTAATGGAATGATGAGTTGTAATTTGCATAATCCTTTAAGAAGGCAAATTATACTGTCATGTAGCAGACTTAACATGCTAGCTAGGATTTCATAGCTTTGAAGCTAATTAGTATGTACCTTACAGGACAGTTAAATTGAGGTTGAGTCCTTCTACTTTTCAGTTGTTTGCCTTGTCCTTTGCTTAACAATATCTGAATCAGTTGGTGGGTAGAAAATGTTACAAGTGTATTGCAAGAATCCAATACTCTATATTGGTGTGAGCAAGGAAATGTAATGCAGCATTGAATTTTAATACATTTTTGTTTATTAAAAAGGGGGATATTTTATTGTAATTACTATTTTATTTCATGAATAAATTAAGCAGTAACCATGATCCTGCCATTAATGTTTGTATTCAGAAATACGTTTATGTATGTGGATCAGTTACACCAGATGCTCAACAGCATGCAGATAATGTGACCCTATTTTGTGATGAGCATGTGAGGTTGCTATGATCATTTCTCTGGATTTGATTACTATCAAAATAAAACATAAAAATATGTTCAATTCTGGTAAGAGTAGATGTATGTTATATAGTTTAATGCTACAATAAGCATTTGTTATAGTTATTGTTCGGTTGCCAGGCTATCTGTGTTTGATCTTACTAATTTGACTATTACCACTTATCTGTTTTTTTCTGTTATCTCTTGTTCTTTGCACATTATTAGGTTGTTTCCCCCTTTTGGTGTTTTCCATTTAGTCTTTCTGAAATGCTTCAGTTGTAGATCTTAACAGTTGAAAACTTGAACATTTTAGTTAGATACCAAGATGAATCAGTTATAGTAAAACAAGATATAGAATTACTATCAAGTATGAATGGTTGATATTGGTTGATCAAGAGAGATTATAAAATTAAACAAAGAAAGGAAGCTTAAATCATCAAAACTCATTATGTTAATATTCGTACAAGTCTATGAATACTGGAAATTGATAATAAAAAAGGAAAGGCTTTAATAAACATTTTAATTGAACTTTAGTAAACATTTATACTTACCTAGCCCAGGCTAACAGATGGCAAGTTATTATCTTCTTATCCCCATGTTATTACAGTTAAATGGCTTTTTGAATAACTATTTACTCATTGTCCTAACAAATCTTATAAGTCAAAACTCAAATTAAGGATAGAAAATTGCGGCCTCAGAACAATTGAAGTTTTTTAGAATGTGCAGAAATGATGGAGCCCCTGGAAGTAGATTAAAGTTTGATACTAGCCGAATTTAATTTGTTTTACAACTTGCTTAGAAATAAGAAAGCTTCTTCATTAAAGTGGGCCCCACTTTAAGTTTAATGAAGAAACTTTATTATTATTTTTATGAATGCCAAAATAGTTTTATTTTTGTGTTTTGAGAACTTTATTGGTAAGTAAGTAGGGCATGGAGCGTTTCTTGTATGTGGCTGACCACATAAGGAACAAAATGCTTGGCTGTTTGTTCTGATTTAATATGGTGCTCTTTTTAATTCTTTATCTTTTAACAAATTTAACAGTTGCTTTTCTGTGGCAGCTGTTTTTCTACCAACCAGAAGTAATCTTCTTAATGTTTCTGCACCAGTAGCTTCTTTTTTATCCTTTGCTCTGCATGGATGTAAAAAAAGTAATTTCTTCCCAATGCAAATAACAGCTTCAGAGGATCACAATTTTGAAAAACATTGCAATTGAAACAGAGTTTAAATTTTTTCATTTTTTGGCTAGCTGCACTTTTAATAATTATAAATCTTTGATATCTGGTATTTGCATTTTTTTAAAACCTGCATGTTAAACAGCAAATATCATATCTAGTTTGTCCTTTGAATTTTTTTTTCATTTTTCCCATTATAAAGCGATTTAAATAAGAACCTAGTGATAAGTAGATAATATGACCCCTAAAACTGATGTTTCACAGACGTAAAACTTTTGTTTGCATTTTCAGTGTATTTCTAAAAAAAAAAAAAATCATAGTGCCTGGAATATTTAGTATGATGTTTTTATGACTTACTTATTACCCAGCTGTATTAGCAGCATCCTAGTGTTAAGTTCTTGTTAGAAAACATCAGAAACAGACAGGCAGGCTGGCTGGCTAACTGGGTTTCATTTAATCTTTGTGTGATGATTAGAAAGCATTTCTGTTCACAACAGTCATTTTAGGGAAAGTACTTTTGGAAATTAAATTTTATTTCATAGATGGAAAGAACTTTTATGAGCAAAAATTCTAGATTTAATCATATATATTTAAACAAAACCCAATCTTAAATAATGATTATTCACATAGTGATTTATGCTGAATATTTTTTAAAAAATATTTTGGATCCTAATTGCTGTTGGAGTCAATGGGTAATTAACAGCTTTCATGAAACTATGTATATCTC
Organism: Notechis scutatus; assembly: GCF_049901735.1. Lineage (NCBI taxonomy): Eukaryota > Metazoa > Chordata > Lepidosauria > Squamata > Elapidae > Notechis > Notechis scutatus. The sequence goes on from NC_142009.1 coordinate 287,044,267, forward strand.
AATAGGTCTTTCAGGTGGAATAAGTCATTTGCAAAAAATATATATTTGTGCACATATTTTATGCAGCTAAAAAGTTCAGTAAAATTTTATTAAAATTATTTTGATCAGCAGAGTGTATTTTTAGTCAAAATAATTTACCTTTATACATTGATTTATTTCTAACATTCCATATCCTTCTTTACTTCTACTAAAAATAATCTCTGAAAGTTACACTACACTTTGATTTATAGAAGTATTTTGAAAACTGTTATTTTATTCGTTTGTCTTTCATTTCTGAGATATGAACCAGCCTTTAAAAATAACTGATTTTTTAATTTGCAGATTGAACTAAAGAAATAAATATCTTTTAAGTTTAGAAACTCAGTTTGCATCTGAGAAATAATAGGACAAACATACATTCCTTCAGAGCTGCTAATTGTCAGAATCCTTGCTTACAACCCAAGGTTCTGATTTTAGGTTATTGTTTTTTAAATATTATTTTCAGACAAATACATCAATCCTGAACATAAACCACTTATTTCCAAAGGACATCTTTTTTAAAAGGTGAGTGGCTAGAGCCGACAGATTTCAATTTTTTCAATGGCACACAATTAAGACAAATATTTTATGAAAATAATCCTTAACACAATTTCCAGCTGCCAGTTAGTTCAGGCCCTTGAAAGTTTGGTACTCCTATTCTATGGTATATAAAGGCATTGTTGGGAAACAAAACCATTTTAATTGTTTTTGTAACAAATACCCATTTGTGTTAATGAATTTCAAATAACTATTTTTTTTTAAATGAGGTGTGTTTTATACTAGTGATTTAAACTATGTTTATAAATTATTTTAATTGTATTGATATAAATGTGTATCTACTTTCCAATTTTTCATTATTTGGTTTTGAGTGTACAAGTGATTAAAGAAGGCTAGGAATTAATGAGTTTATGCTTTCTTACACTCTTAAAAAGTATTCAGTTAAAAACCATAGTCAACAGTTTCTTAATGTAAGATTCAGCATTTCCAGTAATGGAACTAGAGAGATTTACTATTTGATATTATTTATATTGCAAATATCAAGAGCAAGTCTCTTGTCTACCAAATGAAATATGGATATACAGTTAATTCAATCAAAGAAAAATAAATAAATAGTCTTATTGCCCAGTATAGATTTAATAGCAATAAATTCCATATGTTTATATGCAGTTCATACAATTATTTTAACTTTAAGTCTCACACAAGCTACTTTGTATTTATTTAATGCTTATTTCTTATAATTATTTATCCTACATGCTTTGCTGGATATTTACTATTTCTGTTTAATGGAGAAGATACTGGATGCTACCCATTGCAGCATTTCACATTTAACTTAAGGTTTTTAAAACCTAAGGACTATCAGGAATGGTTTAGGTTGCATATAGCAAATAATAAAGATATAAATAAAAGACTTGAATGAACCAGAGGTGTACTTCTGTGATGTTGGTTGGGTCTTCTATATTTTAATTCAATTTATTCATTTGTTTTGTTTTATTAGCAGTATGATTAAACACCAAAGTAGTAATTCAGTACTTCTTATTTTCAAGACTTTGAAACGGCACTGAATGAAAATGCATTTGTATTTATATGCGGACGGGAAGACATAGGCAGTCCTTGGGTTAAGAATATCTATCTTATGGACAACCCATACTTACAAACGTGCTGCCTTTTACTAAAAATGGTGGATAGTATTCTCCTTCTTCAGACTGATGAACTGCTGAAACCAATGAAGCCACACAGGTTTTTAATACACTGCCTGTATTTAGCATTTTTTGATGGTTTCTGAAACCATTGGGTGACTTTAGTAGTTGTCAGCTTGAGGAAGGACAATCCTATCCACCATTTTTAATACAGGCAGTCCATTCGTATGTATTATTCCAACTTACATACAAATTTTGAGTTAAAGACACCATTAGGAATGGAACTCCTTATTAACCCAGAGACTGTATGTAGGGAGAAAAGAAAAAAAAAGGGAAATCAGTACACATATTTGGACATTTAGATTTGACTTCAAAAGTTCTTTGGGTGAAAATGTAGTAGGAATGCCACATTGTTTTCCCTTAAAATCTCACATTGCATGTGAACTTTGATAAGTTTTCTAGTAATGATTCTCTCTCCCCCTGCATCCCATTATTTTAATATAATGTCTAAGGAGAAAGTTCTACTAGCAACTTCATTTCTTTCTAGTTATATATTTTGTCTGATGAGATTAAATCGATCTAGAATCCACAAAAAAATATTTTGGAACTTAGAATCAGTTCAAAGCATTTTTACAGTACATATTGCTATACTATCTAGCAAATATCTCAGATATTAATATTCCCTTTATAGACAAAATTAAAGCCTTTGAAATCTGAAAATGCCTTTGAGATATGACTTGATGCCAGTGGTTATAGCATCAAAGATATATGATTCATTTATTTTAATATTTAGTTTGATTTCTCTGTAGCATGGGTATTTTATTTTTTATTGATGGATGTTGTAGACTATAAAAATACTTTTAATTTCCATAAAGTAAATAAATTACAATTTTAAACTATTTAAATTTCATTCTTTTTTACTGTGAGTTTTTATTCAAATAGAGGTGAAATGAGGATAGCAAAATGGCACTATTAAAGTATTGAAAATTGAGTTATACTATAAATTTGGACATTCTAGCTTATAGTCAAATATCTTAGGGATTGTTTTTCCTAATTATTGCAAATATTTCTTATTAAGAGCCAAGTTAGTACCTTTGTTTGAATCAATTTTTGTCAATTCAGCATCCATCACAAATAATTGCTCTTACTGAGTTCTGAGTATGATAGTTCTTCAGTACAACAAAATGCAGTGAGTTTGCTGAACAACTGTTCTTCCATTCCTACCAATGTAACTAGTGATAAGGGATGCTTCATCAGCATCTGGAGGCTTGTGAATTACCAAAGGAATGTCTTGAATTTATGGTTGCAATTTAATTTATACAAATGCTTGACAATAGCTCTTTTAAAGGGATGTTAAACGATTTTGAAAAGCAACATTTATTTATTTGTTTAGTTTTATATTCTTGTATTCACGATGGACAGAATAGGAATCTCAAGAATATATACCGAAATAATATAAATGTAACTAAAAGCATGAAAATCCATATAAAACATTACAAGGAAAACATCAGCATAAATCAACTTTATCTGCGCATAGCAATCCATAGAAAGCATAATACAAAAATAAATAAGGAGCAATTTAGAATTCTAGCTCAGCATCATTATTCAAACTGGACAGGAGCAAAAAGGTCTTGAAGAAAAATAAAATAAAAAGTTTAATATACATTTCACAGGAGAGGTTTCTACATTTGCAGGCCACCACTGAAATTGTGCCCATCAGTCTAACTGACTTAGAAACAGTTGATCTATATTCAAAAAAACGGTCTCTGCTTAAAGTAATGGTTAGGCTAACAGTTAGCAGGCATATTTTGAGTTTTTGAATTACAGAATTAAGCTTACTGTGGGCTTCTCTCTCTATGGCTTTTGAATAAACCATACTTGTCATTAAATTATTCTTCAGTTAAGAAAAGGCTTTCTCTCTTTTTATTAATATACAATTCTATTACCATTTAAAGTAGACAAAAAGATATCAAAATATTATGAAGTTAGTTTAGCATGGCAAAACATTTGAATTAATTTAAAAATAGTCCTGTATACAGTTTGTTTATTGTAGCACAGTCTAGATATGATTATGTCATGAACTGGAGCAGGTTTTTTGTTTGTTTGCTTTAGTTCTAGGATAACATTTAGGATGTTCGTCACTGGACTTTTTGGTTTTTCTTTGAAGATGTTTTGCTTCTCATCCAAAAAGCTTCTTCAGCTCTCAGCCCTCAGATGTCTTCAAAGAAAAATCAGAAAGTCCAGTTGCACCTTTGGGAGAACCATGACCTGGATAACTGAGAACTATGTCTACATAGACATTAGGATATTCATTTGGCTTTTCAAAAGTGATGTAAGTGTATGTTTTTATTAAGACTTCCATTAAAATTATCATATAAATGCAGATGAAAATAAAGATGTTATGAAAATGGGGAAGGAAATGCAAGGGGAAAGAAAGCTTGTAGGTATAAGGGAAAGGGAAAAAAGGATTGACTTTCAACTTTTTTCAGCACAATAAAGTACAGAATAGCTTCAATGTTTTACTTTTCTAGCTTAATAAGTACAAGCCTTTTCTATAACAGACCATATGAACCAGCAAAAACCAATGTGAAAGGTTCATTTTTTTCTATAGAAATAGTGTAACTGTATCTAACATCTGCTTATTCTTTCACATTTCCAGTTTTGTAGCAGTCTCACTGATGTATAGTCATGTTTACTTCTCACCCTTTATCTTTAGTGTAACACCTACTATGTTATCCCTGAGGATCTGATCTTGCTTAGCAAATTTAGCATCGCTTGCTGCATCAGATCCTTCCTGAAGAAGGACAGTGTTGTGGGGTAATGGAGGAATAATTCTAGACCATTCCTGTTTGTTTTTCAAGAGTTAAATTGAAAAAAATTTGGAAGGGCAATTACAAAATTTAGAAAATTGTACCATTGTGACAGTGGGAGTTGTGGCATACAAATTTAGTAAATAAATTGTCTAATGCTATAATCTACCAGTAGCATTGTGTTAAAATAAAGCCTACTTTTAAACTTTATTTTTAAAAGAACTAATTAATAATTGCTTAGTATTCTCACAATATTTGTCCCTCTGTTTTATTAACACATAAACTGTTCTCATTCAGGAAGAATGTTAACTTTAACTATGATTTCTTTAGCAAGCTCTGTGGACTTCCTATTGTAGCTTAGAGCTGTGGTGGCACAGTGATTAAAATGCAGTATTTCAGGCAAACTCTGCCCATAGCCAGGAGTTTGATCCTGACTGCCTCAAGGCTGACTCAGCTTCCATCTTTCCGAGGTCAGTAAAATGTGAACCCAGATTGTTGGGGGCAATATGCTGCTCTGTAAACCACTTAGAGAGGGTTGTAAAGCACTGTGAAGTGGTAAGTCTAAGTGCTATTTTTGATCTTCATATATCGTCAACAACAGGAATATGCAACTTCAGTCAGGTCCAGTGTAGGTGCAAAATATGTATGTATTGTTATAAGAAATAAAATATTCGAAGAAATAGATTAGAGGAATTTGAACCTGAGGAAAAATGAGGACATGCAGAATGGGTCAAAAGCAAGGATTATCCAGAAACAATGTTGGGTAATAGCTATCACAGGTAAGAATTGCAATGCAGGAGCTAACAATTGTAAACCACCAGGTGTGATGGGTAGTGTAAAAATTTGATGAATAGGGAAACTAAATAAAGATCAGACAAGATTGGGAATGGCAGCTGTTTATGATAAGAGCTTTTAAGGAGCAGGCCACGTAATAGTCAAAGAGATGCTGAGGTGACACAGAAGGAATGTGTGACTGATTCTGCTGATAGAAAATGAAAAGACAAGTTGTAGTGACTAATACAAACAGGAGTCTGTTAAAAGACCCCAATTTGTAACTACAATTTATGGAGTGCTCCTGTCTTCCCTTACATTATCTGATTAGTTTTGTAACAGGAAATATAACTGAAGACATGTGTGATTATTATTAATAAAGTTTTTGTAGGCAAGAGAGACTTTCTGTGCACTCCCTTGAGCCTTTAATTATTGCATAAGATCCTGAAGTGTTTGTTGTATGTCTGTTGAAAACATGTGAGTGTATCCACTCATACATTCTCACTTCTCCTCCCACTGAACCAAGGCTACATACTATTTTTTACCATACAATTGGGAGAACACCCATGATTATCCCTTCATTTTTTTTGTTTTGCTCATGTGCTTACAGAACTTACAGAAAATAAAACTGAACTTCTACCTCTCCCTTCTTTACTGGTATACACCTATTCCAAAAAGAAAGTAAGTAAAAGTTATCATAATCAGGTGATGGAATGGACTAGAGGCATATGAAGTGGTTGTCAGGTTTCCAAGTGATGAAATCCATTTAAAAAGAAAAGTACAAAGTACATCTTCTAAAAAGATTTCTTTTATTTAGGAAAGCATCAAATTGGCAAAGTCCATGGTAATTCCGGATCTGACACAACCTGGAATTACCCCACAATATTACAAGTTAGAAACAACCCCCAAAAGTCACATTCTCCAATAGAAGTAATTCAACATTGCTTGATGTCATAAATCTCCACCTCAAGGGGCCCAAGCAAGGACAGCTTGTTTTCCCATGGGAAGGATAATCACCTAGCCAAAACAACTTTCTTTATCTCCACTCCTCCCCCCTTAGGAATGTGACAAGCCCGAAACCCTTCCCCCCATGACTACCACAGAGAAAGTAAGAAAAAGAATATATACTAACTAACTAAACTAACTAAAATGGCTACACTTATGTCAATTTCAGGCTTGACAGTGGTGTGACCCAGAAATAAAATCAACTTCCTTCTGTCGTCTATCCTGCAAAGGCATTTCTTTCAGTAACATTAATGCCATTCACACAAACTGTCATGGATTCTTGGAGATAGCTGTTGCATTGATTTCAGGAATGTATTTATTTTCACTTTAGTATTTCACCTTTCCACTCAGTAAAATACAAAATACGAATATGAAAATACAAAATAGAGAACAAAAAGTGTTTTTAAAACGATCAGGAAATAAGAAAACATGGAAGGTCCCTACTTCAGCCCTTGGATAAAATTTTGGAAATGCATTTCTTACAGAAGAGAACCAATTCCCATTATCTCTTCCACAGCCTTCTCCTTTCCCAACAATGCCTGAGATAGCGACATAGTGCCAAGCCTGGTGTGTGGCTCCAATGTAATGGATCCCTGCCTAAAGCCACATAGCCCAGGAGAAACAGGAAGGGTGCGAAGTCCCATCTGCAAGTCAGATAGACAGTAACTTCCATTATGCCAGTTTTTAATTATCCAAGTCTTTGCCTTCCTATATGGGTAGTCCTCAACTTACAACAGTTCATTTAGTGAATGTTCAAAGTTACACTGGCACTGAAAAATGTGACTTATGACTGTTTTTCACAGTTACAATCCTTGCAGCAATCCCATGATCATGTGATCAAAATTCAGATGCAGGGAGAGACTTCCGGTTGGGTACTGTGTCGGTGCGGAGCTGAGGAACGGATCGCCGCTCTGAAAGATTCCGATTTTCGCTAGTTGGTGGCTTTTCGGGGTGTGTCGGACCCTGGAGGGGTAGGGAAAAGAAAGGGGAAGACACAGAGGTCTTGGGGAGGTGCCACAATCCCAGAGACTGGAAGAAGAACCCCCTGAAAACCAACGGCAGAAGAGGGAGATCGTGACAATTGTGACACACAGCAGCACATCCGATTAAAAGAAGTGAAAAGAGGGAAACAGCAGGCTGAGCACTGGAAAGGCATATTTAAAGAAGATTTTCAGAATATTGGTGTATATTGTAAAGGAAGCTCTGATTTGAGTGGTGTGGTGAAGCGGCGGAACTATTGACAGGAGCGCTGACTGAAAAAATGGCAGAGATTTATGCTGACTAATGGAATCGTGAAACCCGAGGAGACGAAGGGTGAGAGTGAACTATAGAAACTTATTGTCCATTTATTTGAGAAGTGGGGAAAGAAAGAGAAGTGAAAGTGGTTAAGTGGTATAGGAAAACGAAATGACAATTAAGAGTGTAAAACTTGGAAAAGAACTTTTGACGCATTGAAAGATTGGAAGAAAGGACTGGGGAAAAGAAACTTTAATTTGATAAATATCGACAGAAGAAATTAGAAAGGCAATTGGAGCCCAAAAACCAAATAAAACCCTGGCCCGGATGGAATTCCGTTTGAATTCTATAAGGAGTTTCAAGAGTTATTGGAGGAGTTAATGACAGACTTATATAATGAAGCCTTGGATAGTGCTAATATACCAAAGTCATGGACCGAAGCATATATAACCCTTACTCACAAAGAGCAATCAGACCCACAAAAAATTCAAAATTATAGGCCAATATCACTTTTAAATGTAGATTACAAGATTTTGGCCACAATATTGGTGGAAAGATTAAAGAAAATATCAAGTAGGATTATTCATACTGACCAGAATGGGTTTCTGCCATATAGACAAATGAAGACAACTACAAGAATAATTATGGATGTTTTAGAATTCTATGAAGTACACACAACTAAAACAATGGCACTGATGTTTTTAGACACTCAGAAAGCTTTTGACAATTTGAATTGGAATTTTTTTATTAAACAATTGACAGGCATGAAATTTGGTGAATTTTTTTTAGGATTCATTAAAACGATATATAATACCCAAACTGCAACAATATTAATAAATAGGGAAAATACAGATAATATAAAGATAAATAAGGGTGCAAGACAAGGATGCCCCTTGGATCACCTACTTTATATATTAGCAGAAGAGATACTACTGGTACAAATCCGACAAAATCAAGAGATCAGGGGGTTAAAAGTTAAAAAAGAGGAGTACAAACTTCAAGCATTTGCTGATGATATGGGCATTTATAGTGGAAGATCCCCTGGAAACGACACCCATTTTGATGAAAGAAATAGAACAATATGGAAAGGCGGCAAGGTTAAAAATTAATAAAGAATAAACAAAAGTGATAACAAAAAACTGTACAAATGAACAAAAGGAAGAACTAACAAAGACATTAGGGATACAGGTAGTAAATAAAGTAAAATATCTGGGGATATGGCTGAGAGGTGCTCATCAATTAAAAAAGATAATTATGATAAATTAATAATTCAAATATTTAAAGTCTTAGATAATTGGGCTAAATTACAAATACCGTGTTTCTCCAACAATATGGCCTCTACCATTAGGAAGGCCCAGCATGATTTCTAGGCATGAGGTGAAATTTAGCCCCGCCCCCAAAATTTAGGCCTATTTAAACCATGCGTTTCCCCGCCATTTCTCACATCGTTTGTTAGAACTACACGAGGTGAAGAGAAATGGGGGGGAAGGGTGGGGGGATGGGGAGAAAACTTGCCTTAAGGAGTGCCCTGCAGGTAGCCTAGGCTAGAATACCCCGATAGCCAATAGAAGCTCCCTGAAGGCAGAGTCCCCAACCACTTCAGGGTGTGGCATGGCTGCCCGTGTCCCCTCGCCTTTAGGCAGTCTCTTGGGTGATGGAAGCTTCCCAAATGCAGTCACCAGCCAATCGATTGGCCGGTAGAAGCAGCCTCGGGGTGAGCGCACACACACACACTCCCCTCGCCGTGAGGCCGCTTCTATCAGCAGACCAAAGCTCCCTTGAAGGCAGAGTCTCCAGCTGCTTCAGGGTGAGGAGTGGCTGCCCGTGTCCCCTCGCCTTTAGGCAGTCTCTTTCGGGTGATGGAAGCTCCCCAAGTGCAGTCACCAGCCACATCTATCGGCTGGTAGAAGCGGCCTCACGGCGAGGGAGTGTGTGTGTGCACTTGCCCCGAGGCCGCTTCTACCAGCCGATAGATGTGGCTGGTGACTGCACTTGGGGAGCTCCATCGCCCGAAAGAGACTGCTTAAAGGTGAGGGGACACAGGCAGCAACGCCTCGCCCCGAAACAGCTGGGGACTCTGCCTTCGGGGAGCTTTCGTCGGCCGATAGAAGCTGCCTCGCGGCAAGGTACGTGCATATGGGCTGCTCTTGGTGGGGGAGGAAATTAAGTCACCCCCGAAAAGACGGCCTAGCCGTGTTTTCAGGGGTCAAAAAAAATAAGGCCCACCCTTATTTTGTGAGAAACACGGTATGTCTATTAGGCCATATTGCAATAGTAAAAATGAATAGCCTGCCAAAATTGTTATTTTTATTTCAGATGGTGGCAGTCAAAGCTTTTTTGAAGAACTGAATAAACATATCCAAATTTATATGGCAGGGGAAAAAACCCAGAATAAAATATAAATTATTTCAGGACGATAGAAAAAAAGGAGGCTTTGGTCTTCCAGATTTCGAAACATACTACTATGCTGCGATAGCAACCTGGCTCAAAGACTGGGTTAATTTGATAAATAAAAGGATCTTAATATTAGAGGGCTTTGATCTCCAACTTGGATGGCACGCATTTATGTGGGATGGAAAGAGTAAACACCACTTGTACTTTCAAACGCATTACATAAGGAGTGTGTTATTAAATATTTGGGAAAAGATAAAAAAAGTACATTACTATAAGGTCCCACTGTGGTTATCTACAATAGAGGCAGTTACACATCCAAACGTTTTAGATTTTGATAATATTGTAAAATATAAAGATCTATTATATCAAACCAGAGAGTTAAAGGGTAGGAATCAAATACAAATTCAAGGAAAAGAGATAGCATGGTGGCCCTATGCGCAGATACAAACGCATTACAAAAAAGATAAAGAACAATTTGGTTTTAATATGACCTACCAAGAATTAGATAAGATTTGGCATGGAGAGGAAAGGAAATTGATTCGTAAAATATATAAATATCTATTGATTATAAATTAAAAGAAGAAACAGTCAAGGAGTGTATGATAATTTGGGCAAAAAATGTGGGCCACAGCATTGAATTAGATAAGTGGGAACATATTTGGGAAATAAATTACAAACTAACTATGTCAGCCTCATACAAAGAGAATCTCTATAAAATGGTGTATCGTTGGCACACCACAAGACTAAGATATTCCCGAACCTCCCTCCAAATTGTTGGAAGTGTAACTGCATCCAGGGAACATACTTTCATATGTGGTGGACATGTCCATATGCTCAGAAGTTTTGGCAAAATATCAAAAATTGGATTCTAAATATAACTAAAGAAGATGTAAAACTTGAACCCGAAACCTTTTTGCTGGGTATGATAGCCTCAAAAATAGAAAAAAATATCATTATTTAATCTTGCACATTACAACGGCAGCCAGAATAAGCTATGCTCAAAATTGGAAACTGTCTATTGTCCCTTCAGAGGAGATGCTCATTAAAAAAATTCACGAGTGTGCAGAGATGGACAGCCTAACCAAATTACTAAAAAACAGCAAAATACTACAAAGTTTGGAACTGTTGGTACGAATGGTTAAAGAAAAAGAATTAAAGAAAAACATTTGACAACTGAATAAATTATGAAACTATGAAGGACGTGCATTTAATCATAAAGTATTCTGTCAAATTAAAACATTAAAAGAACGAGGAAGGTATTGTAACAAGGTAGATTACGTCAATGTTATGGGGTAAAAGAAAAAAAGTAAAAGAAAAGTGTAACCAATGCTCAATACCTGCTGCAAAATGTATATATGTATATGTTTATATGTTTGTTTCTTTTTAAATGTTTTAAATATATGAAACTTAAATAAACTTTATTTTAGAAATTTTAAAAAAAAATCAGATGCCGGGCAGTTGATTCATATTTATGACGATTGCTGTGTTCAAAGGGCATGAGATTACCTTTTATAACCTTCTTATAAGCAAAGTCAATGCAAAATCCAGATTCATTTAACAACGGGGTTACTAACTTATCAATTGCAATGATTCACTTAACAACTGTATCAAGAAAGGTCATAACATGGGGGAAAATTCACTTAATGTCTCACTTAACAACAGAAATTTTGGGCTCAATTCTGGTCATAGGTCAAGGATTACCTGTATGTGATCCTTGACAAAATCTCTGTATTTCACAAATGGTTCTAGTCCTTTCCTTTAAGACTGATGAAATACTTAGCCTATAAGGTATTGTAGTTCTCATGACTAAGGTGTTCAGCTAGTCAGCTGCGATCAACTCTAATGCTCCTGAGAAACATGTATTTCACATCATATTTTTTTTAAACAAATTTTATTAATTTTAAAGACAAACAAAGCATCATTAGACATTAAAGACATTAAACCTCTTTCCATTATAAATTTTTACAAGGCAGATAAAACATTGTTTTATACAATATAATTCTGATATATCCCATTTCCACTTAAATATCTTTTAGCAGATTTCTCATTATTTCTCTTTGCTCTTATTCAATTACATTTCTTCTATATTTATCCATTTTATACTCATCATATTCATATTTCCCTCTGTCTTGTTTACAATTATTCTCCTCTCGCTTTCCTCCAAGGTTTTATTAAATCTCAAACGGACATACACACACAAAACACAAAAACATAAAACTTCTTTTTAAAAAGTAGCTTGGCCCCAGATTACCTCTCTTTGTATGGACTTCAATTAAATTCATGTTCAACTTATATGCCATTACCTATCTTATTTACCCTTCTATATCTTCATTATAACTTCTCCCTGCTTTCCACTCTTCTTAATTCTATTTTATTTATTTCATCTTAATTTAAATCATTATATTTGTATCTTTTGTCCATTCTTTTCCAATTATCCATTTATCTCATTCCCTATAGTAGAAAAAAAAAGATTTCTCCTGAAATCACTAATCGAAGTATGATGCCTTTCCATCGCTCCCCTAAATTAACATTTAAGGTAACACCTAGTTCCCTATCTGATTCTGCTTAGTACATTCTACCTACTAAGTTTTTTAAAAAAGAAAAAAAATAGTAAATCCATAAAGTAATTAAATATATAATTAAACATTAAATCTCATAACATTCCAATTATCTATTTACTAACATCCACACAATAGTCAATTAAACTCTATACTTAAACTAAATATTTTAAACATTCCTTTTAATATTTTATTAAATCTTAAAATCTATCATTATTAAACCTTTAATGTTTTAATCTTTACTTAAGTCTTATAAAATTCTAATTTTCTATTTCTAATACAAATACTACAATACTATCTTATATACCTTGCAGAATCCTTTTGAAACAAAATTATGCATTACCCTTTATCCCTAAAAAAAAATTTATTTTTCACATCTTGTTTCATACCTTTGTGGCTTTTTTCCCCCTTCTTCCTTCCTATCTTATCCCATCTGGTCTTTTTACCCCCCTTAGCTTCCCCTCTCTGTTGTATTTCTCTTTTCTTTTGCTTTCTAACATTGTATTGATTTTGCATCTTATTTTTCTCTTTCTTGGATGTTTTTTTAAGTCTTATGTCCTTTTTCCTTCCTCTCTTTCTCCTTCCTTTCTTAATCAACTTTGTAGACTCGTTAAAGATGGCTTCTTCTTCTTCTTCTTCTTCTTCTTCTTCTTCTTCTTCTTCTTCTTCTTCTTCTTCTTCTGCTTCTGCTTCTGCTTCTGCTTCTGCTTCTGCTTCTGCTTCTGCTTCTGCTTCCTCCATCAATTGTTGTGTTTGCTGATAAGTGGCAAGCGCCATTTCTAAAAAGCGAAAAATTTCTCTCACACCGTCTTTACCTTCTTTCTTTATTTTACCATATTCCTCTCTCAGTTCATCAACAGATAAAGCCATTATAAACCTTTTCTTCTTCTTTTTTCTCTTCTTCTTCTTCTTAAAAGAACCAAGATAATTCAAAGCTTGGAACAATTCCCCAAAATCCCAAAGTCATCAAACAATCCAAACAGAGCACAAAGTTCTTCACACTTTTTCTTCCTGGGGTAATATCAATTGGAAAGGGAGAAAAAAAACCCAATCTGTATTTTAAAGTCTTATTGCGATTAACTTCCAATCTCAAAATCTTCCAGGCATCTCCTCCAACAAAATCTTAATATAAATTATTCTTTTGTCCTCTCCCTTCCCACTTGTAACAAAAAGCTTTAAATTTTTACCTTCTATAAAATAGCAGGATTTTCAATGTCCATTTATTAATTCCGTATGGAAGGAGAGTAAACTTTCTCTTTCAGCACTTTCACTCGCCGCTTATAAATCTCTTCTGGAAACAAAGTATCTTTCAAAAAATCAGGATTTTCAGGATATTTAATGTATCTTATAGTCCCAGTTCAGCCAAAAAACTTTCGCTTCAAAACTTTCTCCTCCTTCCTCCAGCACAATCTTGTCCAGCTGCCGGCTTCTTTGTGGCGGCCATTGCTGACCGCCGCTCCACCGCCTTGAGAAAAGGGGGTTATGCTGGGTGGGTAAGGGGTCTGCGAAAACCCCAAACCCCTGTCTGGGTCCCCCCTATCTTCGGCTGCCTCTACGGGGCAGCCTTATCCTCCAGACCCATCGGAATCGGAGGCACCAAGACGGCTAGCGCAACAGGGATCGCGGAGATCGCGAAACCCCGCCGCCACCGAAGCCTGGCAAAACCGGAAGCCGTATTTCACATCATTTTTAATTACCATAAAATTAATTGTTATGCCTAATTCAAAACTTCCCTTGACATGACAATGGTACATAAATGGTTCCCAGAAAGGAGAGGGTGGGTGGGCTAAAAATAGGAGTCTATCCGTAAGAGACTATACATCTGATACATCCTATTTTCAGAATGACTCAAGTCCTCTCTGAAGGAAAAAAAACCCCTTCCTGATAAGTCCAGTATCCCATTCTATGGAGGGCAATTTTTAATGCTCAAAGCTTGCCTCCTTTAGTTTTGTGCTAACTTCACCAAAGGAGTACTATGCATATTTGCTGCTTTTGGTTACTTATAAAGAAATAATGGACAGATAAAAATCAAACATATAAAGTCCCCATTTTTATTGCTTTTGTTCTTTTGTTTTCAGGGAGGATAACTTGTTTTAAAAAACAGTGCATTGCTAATTACTTTTGATAATTATGTAGCATGTTGTCCATTGAAAAATGATAAAGGGAATTTTAATGCATACTAGTCTGAAAACTCAGTTATGTATAAAGGCCAAGGATCTGCATCTGTAACAAACATTTTGGAATCTGCAAAAAGAGAATAGCAGCAGATAAACAGCCACCCAACAATGGGAGTTGGGCTCTTCTCAGATTCACAGTCATGGCTTTGTCATGTATAAAGACAACAGAATACAGTTGACTGCTTGTCTCTTCATTCCTTGGCAGTTTGTTTGTGAAAGCTTTGTTTAAACAAATGCATGTTGAACTACTTTGCCAATTGGATTGTGGTTGGTGTGTTAATGCTGCATTAGTTTGAAGCAGGGGATCTCCATCCTTGGCAACTTTAAGCCTAGTGAACTTCAGCTCCCAGAATTTTTGAGCCAGCAATGGTGGCTGAAGAATTCTGGGAGTTGAAGTCCTCCAGGCTTAAAATTGTCAAGGTTGGAGAACTCTGGTTTGAAGAACAGGTCTAGGACATTTGCATTCCTTACAAAGCTTTGAAAATGAAAAAGGCTGTGACATATAGGCTGACTATCCTGCACTATCTAAGTCCTAACTGGGTCAGTTTTAAACATTTGTTATTGCAATCTTTTTCCCCTTCTTTCTAAAGTGTACATTTTATTGGGTTTTATTATAAGAAGTAATTTTAATTATTACAATTAATTACTCATTTAGTAAAAAGAATACATGGATATTATGTGTGTATGTGTCTCTGTAAAATATTTTGACTACATGAATATAATATTTCTTTAACATCTGCATGAAAACAAGGATCAGGTGTTGCCACCTTCATTCTTCATCTGCTAGCAATTTTCTTTAAACAAAAGATATGGCTGGATGAACGTGAAACAAAGAACATGCAGATTACTATCTTGCCAGGGAAATGAATAGTATTCCACATTTTTTTGGAATTCTGTGGAAATTTCTATGGACTACTACTGATTCATTATATAAATTTGTTGTTAGTTAAGAAGAAATAAAATGATGATATTTAATATTAAAACCAATTAACAGCAAAATAGCTTGAAACATGGCATGCTGATCAGCATTGCAGTTTTGTAAGGTGTGGCATTACTCCAGCCATAAGATAAAGTTAGATTTCTAATATCTGTTTATGATTAAACTGCTACACCACCAATCGTATATCTCTCAGGTATACTTCCTACATACTAAATCAAGTCTTGGTGATTCAGCAAACTAACCTGGAGGGGAAAAAGAACTATTATAAGTGGCACTGTCAGTTACAAAACCAAGCGTATTTATTTTCACTTTAGAAAGGTGATTATGAGAATCCTGTTTTAATTGACATAGATGCAGAGCGTGCCATGTTTACATGCATTCCCCTCAAACACATTAAAGACTTCAAGTGATCCTTGCTACTCAGAAACACCATGATCTTGGATTGATTTGAATCATGTTGACTTAAAACTAGTTAGACCATATATTTTATACTATTATAAAACAGTAAATGTTAATGGTGTAGATGGATTAGGGTGGTAAATGTGAAGATCTATTTAACCAATTAATCACTTATTAAATTCAGGACCACTTATTCTGGAATGTTGTATTTTTATTCTCTTTCTCTCTTTTTATCTGAAAGATCTGTTAAAAGTCTGTTAAACAGGAAAAAGAGCTCCCTCTATTTGATGGGTTCCCCCCAGCTTAATACACAACCTATCTGAATTGTATTGTTTACTGTGGTTTCTGAAATATTTAATTCACTTATTAGGATATGCTGTGGCCAAGTTTCAGAATTCTCTGCCAGGCCTGTGGCTTTTCAGTTTGGCCAGCTTCAGCATGAAAGTGATGATTGCTGTTGCACATAAGCACTGTTGATTGATAACGCCCTAGTAAACTCTGCTTGGAGATGATCCTAAGCATACAAATGCCAGGACTTTAATGGTAATCCTCTTTAAACTAACATTTTTTATCTTATCAAAGTTCCAAAAATGATTTTGAGAGTCACTGTGGGTATTCCTATTGGATAATGCTACTGAGATCGTACTGATGCCAGAAAATGTATTTTGTTACATAAATACTGTAGTATTTGTTCCCAGTGCTCATATTTTATGCTTCTATCTTAGCTTTATCCTATGTTTTATTATTTTTATTACTTTTATTACTGTACATTGGGATTGTTTACATCTGATATATTTCATTGACCACCAGGAATTGTTTTTTTTTAATTTAGCAGCATATAAGTTTAATTAATATATAAACATTTTCATATAAAATAGTTCCCTCTTTTCCTTCTGTTTATTTGGCTTCTTTTTTATATCCAGATTTTATTTGCACTGTTACTTAACCTTGAATCATAGAATCATTGGACAAATCATATAAAACTTGTTTTGAAGCTGGTTGCCAGTATGATGGGATAGCATTCCCTGTACTTTTAATGTTTCTGTCACTTCATGAAGTAGCAAGTTTACAATAGCTTGAGGTTTATATTCTGAAGGCCACAGTATGTATTTCAGGTGACAGTACAAGCAGTGTTGGTCAGTGACTTACAGGTAAATATAATGAAACAAAAGCATAATCAAAGAAACTGCAACATGCAATTTGCATATTGGGTTAGCTTATCTAATATGGAAGTATGTATGTTAAAATATTTATTATCAGCAAGAATAGTATGTATATGTTCTTATGCATATTAAAGCTTCACCAGTTTATGTCTAACCTTTAAATAACAATTGAAACTAATATTGTACTTAACCATACCATGCTTTTTTTTGCTTGAAAGCATGTTCTAAGTGCATGAAGTCATATCTTTGAGTTTAAGCATTCTAAGTTATCATACCCTGAGTGTCTATGAAATCCTGCACATATTGTCTTGATCAATATTTAATTTTTGGGCTGCTTTACAAAGCAAAAGTTGTTCATGCTACTTACCAAAGGCTTAGTGTGGCCAATCTCCATTAGGACATTTTGAAGGTTTTCAGCTGTCTTCTATTGTCTTCTACATTTTTTGTCAGCTCATCTAGTGTAATGAAGATGTTATCTCCAAATGAAGTACTTGGAAGCATCAGAGTGGACTTCTTAGTTTTTGAGGCAAAATACTTCTTTGAATTTAATTTATTTTTTAATCTGACTTGAGGAAATTCCATAAAACAGCAGCACTTTGGCCCTTGGTCTGATGCACTAAAATAAGATTTTTAAAAAACTTATTATCCCTCAGGGAAATAGGTCATGCTAACAAAAAGAGTTAAAGGGGACAAAGAGTATTAGCATAATTAGTATAAATTTCAAATATTCTTTACAAAAAGTCATTTACCCCAGCCGATTTAAATTACTGAACAAGCACTTGATCTATGGTTTTTAGAAATGTTGGCAGAAAAAAATGAAGGATGCAGTGTTCTGAGAGACATGCACATACATTTAAAAGAGCTCGGTTTAATGGATTTTGATGTAACAAATAAGAGACCAATTTTGTTTTCTATGCATATGCAAAATCACGCTTGATATAATATTACATGTATGTGTAAAATTAATTTATAGTAAACATCTGATTCATTTATAGCAAACATCTGATTTTAACAAACATCTCTTCTTCCTATTACTCCATTATCTCAAGGGTTTATTGTAAGGATAGCCCTCAAATGATAACCATTCATTTAGCAGTTGTTCAAAGTTGCAACAGTGCTTAAAAAGGAGACTTACAGCCAGTCCTTACACTTATGACTATTGCAGTTACATGATTGCAATTCAGGTTCTTGACAAATGGTGTGTATTTATGATAGTTGCAGTGTCCAGGTATCAGATGCTTACTTAGAAACAGTGGTTTACTTAGCAACTTTGGCTAAAAGTTTATAAAATTTAAGGCAGTCATGTAAGGACTCACTTAACAACCACATTCTTAGCAGTAGAAGTTTCAGTCCCAACTGGGGTCATATGTCAAGGACTCCTTTATGTCCTAAAGAGGAAGAAGTTACTCATTATCCATGAAGTCTGATTTGTAGATTCTCATCTACAGAGTTGGTGTGCTACAGAGTAAGAAAGAGTTAGTGAATGTTTCTTTCCTGCTAATAAATATTAAATCCAGTATATCAAATTCCCCAGTTTATTCCTCTGCCTTTTTTTTTGATGAAGCTGTCTATAAACCACATCAACATTTTTTTAATTTCCCATTTTTTGCAGTTTTGTTCAGAGTTGATGTCTGAAAAGCTGAAAGAAGTTGTGGTGTTTCCTGGATACCTCAACCACACTAATCTGCAAAGATTTCATCTATATTTCCTGCTTAGTTAAATGGCCATAGTGAACACCCATAATAGTGGAATCATTGTTTCTTTTTTTTTTTCTTATTATTTACCCAGATACTTTTGATCAGGCTTTTATCCTTGATGTTAGTTCTAGTATTGGTCTTCTGCCCACTTCACATTTAGTTTAAGGGCTCTTACATGACCTGAGCAAGATGTCTTTCAAATAGTGGCTTCCCACTCTTTGTGTGGTATGGCTGCCCATCTTTCACCAAACCCCTCCAGTAGATAATGTAGTTCATGGTCCATATATTTTCAGTGAGACTGTCTCTTGAACCAGAGTTCACCTCTGATTAATCTTTCCCAGGGCATTTCCCAAGGCTTGAGAGACCTTGTTGATGGGAGAGGGAGGGGAGTTTAGGCAGGTCCTAGTGTTGACGTGGGCTTTTTGTGATTGGGGTTTCTTGTTAATTTGGGTCATCATGGGTTATTTGTGTACATGGAACTTGTTTTAATCTTGCACTTCATTCACAGCTACTGTTGTATGATGGGTGATCATGTACAAGTAGTCCTCAAAGGCAGTTGTTCAGTGAGCTTTGTCCCATTTTACAGTCTTTTGAGACAGTTAAGTGAATCATGTGGTCGTTAAATGAATCTGGCTTCCCCTATTGACTTTGTTTGTCAAAAGGTTACAAATGGTGACCACCAGGACAGTGCAATAAATACATGCTAGTTGCCAAGCGTCCAAATTTTGATCATGTTACCATGGGGATCAGTAGTGGGATTCAAATTTTTTTACTACCGGTTCTGTGGGCGTGGCTTGGTGGTCAGGGTGAGGCTTGGTGGGCGCAGCAGGGGAAGGACACTGTAAAATTCCCATTCTCTCCCCACCCCACTAACCTGTTTTCCAGCTCTGTTCTCCTTTGGAGAGCAACAAAAGAAGACCCAGCCAATCAGCTGGGACTCGGGAGACAGAGAATAGATGGGGCAGGGCCAGTCAAAGGTGGTATTTTCTGGTACTCTGAATTACTCAAAATTTCTGCTATCGGTTCTCCAAACTACTCAAAATTTCCGCTACTGGTTCTCCAGAACTGGCCAGAACCTGCTGAATACCACCTCTGATGGGGATGCTGCAATCATTGTAAGTCTGAAAACTGTTATAAGTCACTTTTTTGGTAAAATGACCAATGATGGTTTAGATTCTTAAAATATGTAAAAGAATTTAGTAACTTTACAATATCAATGCAAAAAAGGGGGAAAAAACCCTACACCATTCATCATATCTTATCCAGAGCACTAACACAAAGTCCTGTCAGAATAATTCTGACTTAACAAGTGTGAAATACATTTATATCTATCTATACACAAACTCATGTACGCACATGCATACACCTATACATGCTGTGTCATATACATAAATGTGTTGTGGATGGTGACCTCTCCAGTTTTAGTTTCAGCTGTACTTCAATAGTTTACCAATCTTTTAAACGCTGAGCATGGCAGAAAGGATTTCTCTTCTTTCTATTTTTTTGGAAGTGGGGAATCAGGTTCATCTCAAGGTTTACTTCCTTTAGAAAGATGAAAATTGTTTCTTCTTTGTTTTTATCATAAACAGCTAATGTGCTGTCTGCAGTCTACTGCAAACAACCCTTTTTATTGTCCTGGTCACCCATCTGGATAGCCCAGTAGAAATATTTGCATCCCTGTGTCTATATTTACCTCTCAGTTCTTTATAAATCTGGATTGGTCTGTCAGGTGTGATGAAAGCTGTGCGATTATGGTGTGTAAATACTGGCAGTTCTATCATTATTTTGAATGCCTCTAGTACAGGTTTAAAGTGCCAAAAATAGTAAGGTCTCCCTCCCTCTCTTTCTTTTGGCCTGTTAGATTACCTTTGCTGTTGGGATATAAAATAGTTTTTTAGCTCTGCAGACTGTTCTGCATCTTCTAAATGGAGAAATTCAGCAAAGTGTCTGGATGGCCACATTCACAAGATGTTAGCCAAAGCTGTTACTGCTGCTACTGATAATAATACATTTACATCCTTTATATCACGTCTCTTGGAATACATGGAATCTTGCAAAATTAATCTTGTAATAGAAAATAGCAAACATCTTGCAGAACAGTTGCTTACCCCTCTGGATCCATAAAATATTATTATCATATAAATATAAATATAGCAGGGAGCTGTACCTAGAAACACAGTCTTCTACTTAGTTAATAAATGGAAATTGGAATAAATTGCTGGGCTATTTTATTGTACATGTTAACAAAGTTAACATTTTGAAATAGATTTAGGCTAATACTGACTGTTGACTTACTTCACTTCTAGAAGACCTTAAGATAATATTGTGCTTAGACAAATCTTATTGTCAGGAGTATAAAAATGAAAACACATTTTGCTCCCACTAAGATGCAGTGTATAGAAAGATTATATTAACATAGGTTTGGAAACATTTAAGGCTTATATATTAAGATGTGTTGGCTTTGAAGCGTCATTTTACAATATTATTTAAACCAATTGAAAGAACATTGGGAAAATTCTTCATTTTCTTCTGTAGCTGATTACGTCATAGCTCACAGCTACATTTCAATAAAAGTATTTGTATTTTTCAAAACCTTTTATAAGTTTTTAAAATGATGAATAGCATACAATTTCAGAGGAATATAGGAAGATCTCAGGAACTATGTGTTTTAAGCTATGGTTAACGTGATACTTTAGATGTAAATTCTGCACGCAAGTATTAAGCAGTTGTGAAAGAAATTAGGCTGTATAAACCAAGTTATAGAAATGTATCACATTTAATTTTCTACTTTATTTCTTAAATTTAAGTATTGTCAAAAACAATACTTAATCCTTGCCCATTTAGTAAATGATGTAAAACGTACAGTTCTTTGCATGCAAAACTAACAGTTTTATAAGATATAAGATGATTTCAGGGTCTTATTTCCCATCCTTCCCATCCTATTAATTTCAGTTAACAATACAATATTTAGTTTTCGAAGTGCTTCAATAATAAAATGTGGCTGAATTTAAACATAACCATTTTAATTCTCTTTAGCTTGATATTAAAAAGTATAGCTGAGATAACATGCAAACTGCAAATCCTATCAGTGAAACCGATAAGTAAGGGGGATCCGGAGGAAGGGTTTGGGGGTGTTGCAGACCCCCTCCCTGGCCGGCAGAACCCCCTGTTACCAGGACGGTGCAGCGGCGGTCCGCAATGGCCGCCACAAAGAAGTTGACAGCCGGGCAAGTATGCGCAGGAGGAAGAAGAGAAAGTTATTGAAAGTGAAAGTTCTTCTTGGTCGACCCAGGGCTTTGAGATTTATCTAATTTAATTCCTGGAAAAGATGGTTTTCTGATGATTTCTTCCACAAGAGAAAAAAAAGCGGCTATTTTGAGGTGCTGAAGGGAAAGTTTACTCTCCCTCCCGACGGAATTAAGCCGGAAGGGAGAGGATAAAGAAAATATATAAATTTGGATCTTGTTGGAGGAGATGCCTTGAAGACTTGAGGACAGAAATACAATCTTAATAAGGCTTTAAAATATAGACTTGGATTCTTTTTTTTTATTTGTTTGATACCACCCCTGGAAGAGGAAGGGGGGAATTTTGGCTTGCTTGGATTTATTGAGGATTGTGGATTTTGGGATTGTTTTGCCTTTCTCTCGGAATATTTGGTTGGTGTAAGAAGAAAGAGGAATAAAGAAAAGAAAAGATTTATTTATAATGGCTTTCCTTTTTGAAGACCTGAGGGATGAATATGAGCAAACAAAAGCAGCCTGCAAAGATGGCATGGAAAAAGCTTTTCTATTTCTAGAAATGGCGCTGGTCAATTACCAACAGACAATGGAACAGATGGAAACGGAAGAAGAACAACAAGGAAGAGACGAAGACGCCATCTTCATTGAATCCCAAAACTTATTTAAGGAAGAAGGAAGGAAGAGAGCAAGGAAAATGAAGGACTTAAGATCTAAAAAAACATTTGAGAAAGAGAAAAATATGATGCAAAGTAAATATAATGATAACAAACAAGAGAAAAAAGGGAACACAACAGAGAAGGGATCCCAGCAAGGCAGAGGTTAGAAGAAGAAGGGGGGGTAGGAAGATTTGGTGGGGAAGAAAGAAAGGGGAAAGGCGGAGAAAAGCCTCAAAGTTTTAAAATTGGATGGGAGAAGAGGGATTTTTTTAGAGACAAAGGATGAAATATAATTTTCTGTAAGAAAGATTCTGCTAAGGTACAGAAGATGGTATTGTAACATTTATATTTGAAATAGTAAATTAGAATGGTTTAAGATTTAATAAGAAATTAAAATGTTGAAGTTTTTAATAATGATTGATTTTTAAAATGTAATAAAATATCGAAGGAAAGGAGGATACAATGTATTTAAACATTTTTGGTGGATAGAATGTACCAAGCAGAACCAAATTGGGTATTTGTTATGCTGAATGTTAATTTTACTAACTTAGGGGGAGGATAGAAAGGCATCATACTCTGATTAGTGATTTCAGGAGAAATTTTTTTTATTATAAGAAGAGATAGAGGGATAAATGAATGGGCAAAAGATACAAATTTAATGATTTAATTAAGATGGATTAAATAAGATAGAAATGTGAAGAGTGATATGTGCTATTATTTTAGCCCATGCAAAGAGAGGTAACTGGGGCCAAGGTACTTTACTAAAAGATTTTTTTTATGTTTGTTTGTGTTTGTTTGTGTTTTATGAGAATATTGGGGAAATTATTGTAGAAAGACAGGGAAAGATTTAATATGTAATGATTTGTTTGTTGTTGAAACTTTTAATAAAACTTGTTTTAAAAAAAAAAAAAATAATAAAATGTGGCCGAATTTAAACATAACCATTTTAATTCTCTTTAGCTTGATATTAAAAAGTATAGCTGAGATAACATGCAAACTGCAAATCCTATCAGTGAAACCTTATTTTTTTTCTGGCTTGCTTATGCAAATCCTTTATATTTCAGAAATGCAGTATTATTTGAATAAATACATTGCTTGCTAAAATATTGTTAAACTTGCTAACCTCAGTAGATGGTGCTAAATATATATCGAGAGAGATAAATAGATTCTACATAAAGTCATTGAAGATATGAAGAAGGCTTGTTTACAATATCATCAGTTTCTTTACAAATAAGTGAATTTGGAGAATTCATTCTGACATTCTTTCTTTAAAATTGATTCTGTAGCTATTTTTGCATGATAGTTATGTTGACTGAAGTATTACTCAGTGCAAAAAATATCTAAATTATATTCCATGCAGAGTAGTTTGACTGGCCAGGAATTGGAAGATAGATTTCTCACATAAAGACATTTTACTATCATACTAGACTTTATACTGCCATGTAATGTTTACTGCAGAGGAAGACTAGATAGTTTGAGAATTGGTAATGGGATATGGAGACCTTCACCTCTAGGTCATCTCTCTGAATGTAGCCCAGGTGGGTAGAATCCAGAAGTCATTAGTATCTGATGGCTTTCAGTTGGCCTATATGAAATGAATTGGTAGTCTCAGTCAGGTTCTTAGGAGAGAGGTGTTAATATCACAAAGCCATAATCACAGTTCTCATAAATTGATAACCACATGAAAGGAAAAAACCCCAATGCTAAATGGACATTGATAGAGATAACCTCTAATGTTTTGAAGTGGTCTTCTGGATTTATGCATAACTTATTCTGTCACCAGAAGTGAACATTTTTAAATTCATTATCAATTTCCTGAATGCTTGCTTAATACTTCTTGCTGCACTAAAGATAAAACAGTGCTATTTCTGTTCCTTTTGACAAATGATGCATATGCACGTGTATTGCTTGATCTCTTGACATTTAATTATTGTCTGCCATACCATCTGGCTACATCCAGGATCATCCAAGCAGACTTCTACTCAAGCTACAGGACTTTTCACATAATGGGACTTAAACTTGCTCATCATCCCTGCAACCTTATGTGTTCAATATATTATACAAAGTGTCCCTTTGAATACTTTGTATCATCCTACTAGATAACTAAGTAACTGCCTCCTTTGTGGATATAATTGTGAGAAAAACAATTGTCAATTTTTTTCCCTGGTGATCTTGAAAATGGAAATTAAATCAGTGGTGTTAATCTCAATCAACGCTTCCCAATCTTTTTCTGAAATTATTCCCCATTCTAACAAATCTTTCTTTTTCCCCTCCCTGAAAAATAATTAAAAGTGAAAGTGAATTCTGATAGATCCACCTATAATGATAAATCAACCCTCATTATCTACATAAAATAGAAACAATGACACATAGAGAAACTTCACCAAATTAAATGGGGAAAAAAAAGAATTACAAGACAATAATTAGACAAATTGCAGATAATCCTTGCTTTCTGATCACTTGTTCAGTGACTGTTCGAAGTTACAAGGATGTTGAAAAAGGAGAGTTATGATCATCCTTCAAAGTTGCATTCATCAACAATGTCCCTATAGTCACATGATCATGATACTGGTGTTTAGCAACTGGCATGCATTTACAAGTCACGTGATCGCCATTTGTGACCTTCATAGATGGCTTCAAACTAGGAAAGTTAACGGGGGAAGTCAAAAGTGGTGATACCTGATGTTGCACATAATGATCCACAGTGATCCACTTAATGAACATAGGTGGAATTGATGTCATAAATCAGTGAGGTCATCTGATGTTTTACATAATGACCACACTGTTTAATGACAGAGTTGCTGGTCCCCATTGGGGTTGGTAAGTGAGGACTGCCTGTATTTTATTACAAATAGGTGGTAACATGTTATCCAGATCATCAGATGTTATGGTTAACACTGACAATTATTACAACCCTTACAACTTTGATAGTATCTAATCATCTCTGTAACATCAGTTACGATAACATTATTTACAAATTCAGTGTGTGCCCCTATTTATGATTGGGAAGAAAGAGACTGGAAATTCTGTTAAAGAATTTGACCTGAGATATGACCTGAGATATGATTGCATGTTTCTCCACACACTCATACCCCTCTTAATTTTGGTTTCCATTTTAAGATTACTCTCAGGGGGTTGCTATCCCCATTGAAAAAGAGTAAATTAAACTGTGGAACTAGGTATATACAGTATAGTTTATGCCTTATTATCTTTGAGATGTCTTTGATGATTTTCTTATAATGATAGTTAATAGAAATAATATTGTCAGCTGTTTTGTCTTTTATCTAGATAAACAGTATTTGTTTTGGTCTCAGTCACTTTTTTTTATTAGCTCGTGTTTACTTTTTTTGGTCTGCGTTTTATCACCTTGCATAGTTTTTGTGCCATTGCATTAATTATATTTGTGTATGCTTGCTGTAAGCCTCCTTGGAGCCATTTTGTGAAAGGTAAAAGTACATTAAATTACTGCATAAATAATACATTGATGACTAATTACTTTCTAAAATAGAAAATCCATCTATAAGTCTTCTTTCATGGCTTTCTTTGTTCATGCCTATTGTCCTGTGATCTCAAAGAGCAGAGGTTACCTTACACAATAGCCTCCTACATCCTGATGCTTCACGGATGTGTTTGGGGATTAAATATTCTCAGAATTCCTACCCAGAAAGGTCTTTCTTTATTCATTCCAGACAGTTGTACCAAAGAATCTTCTTACCTCATTTAAATAGGATCTCTCAAATAGCTTCCGCACTTGCTTTCCCATCACCTTCTGTCTGTTCTAACCCACAAAGTGGAGGATGCCATGACCTAACAACTAAGCCTCTTTACTGATATGATAGCAAGGATTGCAAGGCCCTGTCCCCAAAGTGCAACTGCCAACACACATTCTGTCATTACAGAATGCGGGGAGAAAAAAACTGAAGTCCCATATCAACAGTGGTGTGTCATAAACTAGCTTGAGTGTATATCACAAAAACAGTTTTTAACCAGATTAGAAAAATGAATTTATATTTGGCTGATGTAACTGATATTTCATTTTTTGGTCAAAAGTAGCAGTCAGTTAGTAAAAATTATGGATTAAATAATAAAAAATGAGAGGAAAGTTTCTTATGAGTACAAAACAAGCCAATAATAATGCAAAACTAAAACCAAATAAATTAGGCCAACCTTAAATGCCACAAACTTGCTTGAAGAAAAATGTTTACTTACCAACATAACAATTAAGAAAGAAAACAGCCAATTCTTTTGGCAGGGAGCTTGAAACTGGGAAAAAAACTGCTAAAGAATTCTCATGTTACTTTTAATATGTTCCAATAGCACACCAGGACTAAAAGGACTAAGGAGCTTAGTTAACAAATGTGCGTATGCTGTGATGTTACTTCCCATCATGTACTGTGTTTAAGTTATAGGCTTTCCTAGATGTGAAAAATGTCCTATGATAACAACTCGACTTGTATAATGTAAGTGCAAGCTGTCAAAATTTGCAGCATGTCTACAACTGTTAGCAATGGGATTGTTTTCTTCTTACAAATTTCTGCATCAGGGGGCATCTGCATACAGGCATGCCTGTTCTGGTCTTTTCTCTGGTTGACTCACTTCTGCATCACTTGCCTTCCTGTAAGTTCTTGGAATCTCTGGGAAAGGGGTTTCCGTGTGGAATAAGGTTACATTCTTTTGGAAATGATTTGAACTTCGTACAATTTTCTTAATCAGTAAATGAAGAAGAAGCTGAAATTAAATCCAGATAAAAGGAAAAGTAGATTTAAGGATGGAAGTCCATTGTATTTTGGTTGAAGTTCTTTTCCCCTGAATAAGCAGGTTCACAACTCTGATAACTCCGTCATCAACTTTCACTAAATTCTCAGGTAACAGGGCAAGAAACAAGTCTGTATAGCTATATATAACAGATAACAGATAATCAGAGTTGGAAGGGACCTTGTAGGTCATCCAGTCCAACCCCCTGCCCAAGCAGGAGACCCTACACCATTTCTGACAAATGGCAGTCCAATCTCTTCTTGAAAGTCTCAAGTGATGGCGCTCCCACAGCTTCCGAGGGCAAGCTGGTCCATTGGTTGATTGTTTTCAGTGTCAGAAAGTTTCTCCTTATTTCCAGGTTAAATCTCTCCTTGTTCAGTTTCCATCCATTATTCCTTGTGGCCTACAGGTGCTTTAGAAAATAGCTTGACCCCTTCTTCCCTATGGCAGCCCCTCAAATATTGGAAGATTGCTATCATGTCTCCTCTGGTCCTTCTCTTTACTAGACTAGCCAAGCCCAGTTCCTGCAACCGTTCATTGTATGTTTTAGCCTCCAGTCCCCTAATCATCCTGATTGCTCTTCTCTGTACTTTTTCTAGAGTCTCAACATCTTTTTTATAATGTGGTGACCAAAACTGGATGCAGTATTCTAGGTGTGGTCTTACTAAGGCTTTATAGAGTGGTAATAGTACTTCCCTTGATCTTGATTGTAGATATGGCTAGTGTACCATTTGCAACTCATCCAGATCCAACAAACTTAGTGATAATTATCCATGCCTCAGTTCCATTCAATCCTAGCTAGTGCGAAATGCTTTATTTGGGGTTGTCCTAGACAAGCAACTAGAAATTGAAATTGGTGCAAAAAGTGGCAGTAATACTAATGTATTAGTATGTGGGAATGACCTTGGGAGACAGAAGGAAGAGCCACAGTCAAGGCAACAGTCTGATAAATGAAATTTGAAGGAGGAGGGCTGAAGAAGAGTGTCTCAGTTTTGAGGGGAGTAAAAGTGGCACATGGGAAGTATACTTGCAAACTTTCAAGAGTCTGTTAATGTAACCTTATAATAGCATTAGTATTCAGTGCTGTAATTTTTTGTGTGTGGATTGCCTTAAAGTGCTAGAGGAACAGAGATCACAATGACTTCTTTGCTGAAAGATCTGCATTTGGCTTCCAATTGTTTGTTGGGTATAATTTAAGGTGCTAATGTTAAGAATCTTAAAATCTGTTTAACTTGGCTAATGTTAGGCCTTGGTTGTTGACTTGTTGGTTCCGCTAGTA
The DNA here is from genome assembly GCF_049901735.1 of Notechis scutatus. Lineage (NCBI taxonomy): Eukaryota > Metazoa > Chordata > Lepidosauria > Squamata > Elapidae > Notechis > Notechis scutatus. The sequence continues at coordinate 287,073,001 of NC_142009.1, forward strand.
TTGGATGTGGGTTTTTGCTACATTGAGATATATTCCTGGTATTTAGTGATGTTACATGCAGAGATAGACCTTTATTATGTAATTTTAACCTAATTTATAGATGTTGAATAGGCAAGTTGCTTAGTTATTGGACCAGTTATTGATTGTAATGTTATTTTTTACACTGTATTTTTCTTTTACATCTTGTAGGTTTCCTTGAGTGCTATTGCAAGTAGAAAGTTGGTGCATTTAATGAATTAATTACTAGAATAATTTCTAGTTCCCAAAAGCTTTATTCTCCTTTGACTGCTGATAGTCACTTACTTCTGTTTTTCTTGTTTTAGTTCCAAGATTTCTATGATTCTATGTTTGCCTTGTACTTTACCATATTTTCAAAAGGAAATACCCCTCAGTTTTTCCTTGAGGTTTTCCAAGTTCTATTCTGGGCTTTTACTATGTATCTGTTGTTTTTGGCAATGAGTTTAAGTTTTTTTTCATATAGTTCAGAATTATAAAAGCACTGAAAAAAGTGAGTTAATGACGGTTTTCATACTCATAACCCTTGCAGCATTCCCATGATTACGGGATCAAAATTCAGGGGTTGGCATTGACCCGGGGTCACGTATGATGACAAATTGTAATCTTTCCAGTCAATTTTCAACAAGCAAAGTGAATGGGGGGAATCCAAATTTCTTTAATGAGTGCATGATTCACTTAACAATTACAATGATTTTGCTTGGCAGTTGTGGCAAAAGAGTTATAAAATGTGTCAAAACTCACTTAACTACTGCCTTGTTCAGCAACAGAAATTTTGAGCTAAATTGTGGTTGTAAGACAAGGACTACTGGTAATCTACATGCTGAATGATAAACATTCTCTCCTTTCCATCCAAATGTGTATCTCCATCTTTGTTAATGCATTATGAATGTTTCACTGTTGCCCAATTTGGCCTGCTCTTTTTTTCTCTCCTGTTGTTCCTCATATCCAAGATATTACTCTGCTCTTTTTTTAAAGACAATATGCTTCTTTCAATGAATTTACTATTTCATGCTCTAGCTTGTGTGATTTTAATTATGATCACAAGCTGCTTTGAGTGAAGGCTATAGCTGGATATAAATATTTTAATCAATCAGTTAAATAAATGAAAAATCACATCCATCCTTAATGACTGTAGGTTTCTCCTCCATGATTGCCATTGTCATATTCCATTTCTCAGTAGCATTCTGCAATTACAGGTGCTCACCTTTCTTATCCAGTTCTCTAGTTCTTTCCAGAATCTCTCCTCAAAGTGCATATTTTCTGGGAAACCTTTGCAACAGTGCCATCATCATTTTATTTAATTTCATGATGTAAAACTGAACTGAATACCTCCTCCTGTATAGTCTCAGTTCTTTCTTTTACCTGGTAGAAGGTTATATTGTCAGTTGAAGGGTTTAAGGTACCTTTAAATCAAAAAAGTATTCTAACACTTTTTAAATGATCTACAGTTAGTAAGTGCTGTTTTCTGGTTTTGTTACCAAGGAAGAGGACAAAGGACATGGAAAGGGCAGCACTTATAACCATGAAATCTAAAAAGTACATTATATCTTCATTGTCAGTATCAAAGTGAATACATTAGCAGATATAAAGCAGATGTTTGAGCCTTATTATGTTCACATTACAATTGTTACTATTTGGGCTACAACATAACTTTAAACAGTGTATCTCTTGGTTTATAATTCTGAAAGGTAGTAATATAGTATGTGTGTGGTCTGAGTATTTTTGGTAGACGTGATCTGCATTTAATCTGTGCAAAATTAATTCCCTAAGCTGCTGGCAGGCAGCATGTACTTGTTAATTATTCAGGTGGATGACAAATGCCGAGCAGAGGTTCTCGCAAAGGCAAAGTTTGTATGATGCATGTTTAGTAACTGATAGGCTTGACATTCTGTGGTGTCTTATTCAGTGCTAATCCTAATAAGCTGCCTGATGAGATGAACGCCCATCCTCCTGTCTTTTACAGAGAGAAAACAGAGATTTGAAAGAACTTCATTATAGCAATAAATCCCATACTTTCTGTTATTCCTGGTGAAAAGCGATCTTGTCCACATGAATAACAAAAAAGGAGGAATAAAGTCAGCTTTCCATTATGCGCTGAGTGCTGAAATGAATAGAAGAATGCAGAGCAAATGTCTTTTCTGTGAGCAAAGCAGAAAGTTTAATTTTATTGGGACACCTATTATTTTGTACTGTAATGTCTTTAATGTTCTTTCACAGAGAATGTAAACCAATTGATGTCTAGTTCTTTGAGAATTTTCATTTTGTAAATAGCGTTAATTCTTTACATATGCAGACCACTGTCCTTTCTCAAATATTAGATATGAGGTTTAATACTGAACAAATCAATTCAGAAATTGTCTGTCTCTTTGTCTGTCTCTGTCTCTCTGTCTCTATCTATCTATCATCTATCTATCTATCTATCTATCTATCTATCTATCTATCTATCTATCTATCTATCTATCTATCTACATTCGGTTCATAATAGAAAGGGAAAAATTAAGGTATGAATAAATGTATACAGCAGAGATTTTTAAATAATCCTTCAAATATATCTCCTGGCATTGGAATATTAATTCAGATTTAGAAAGAAAAACTGCATTGAGGAAAAATTGGTTCAGCTTGAATATGCATTTGTACTAGACAACCTGTGACATCTTGGGTCACCGTTTCAGAGGTATTTCTTACCAGATTCCTCAATGGGTTCAACAACTGCAGAACTTCAAATGTACTTCAATAGTTCTTAAAATTCAGTGAGATATAGAGACATGCATCTGCTTTGAAAATAGCTTGTGCTGAGCTGTATGGCACATAAAGAGCTGACCGCCTGAAATGTTTTATGACATTTTGTGTTATGTCATAAAATGCTTTATAAAATTTGCCAAATTTCAATTCTATGGGACACATAGGTTCCAGATTTTGGATGCCTCCTGTAAATCAGCCCATTTGAAATATCTTGTTTAAAAATCTGTTGCTCTACGGTACACTGTTTTGCCAGAGGTGGTATTCAGCAGGTTCTGACCAGTTCTGGAGAACCAACCGGTAGCAGAAATTTTGAGTAGTTCAGAGAACTGGCAAATACCACCTCTGACTGGCCCCGCCCCCATCTATTCTCTGCCTCCCGAGTCCCAGTTGATCGGCTGAGTCTTCTTCTGTTGCCCTGCACAGGAGAACGGAGCTGGAAAGCAGATTAGTGGGGTGGGGAGGGAACGGGGATTTTGCAGTAACCTTCACCCAGGAATGGGGAGGGAATGGGGATTTTGCAGTATCCTTCACTGGATTGGGGTAGGAATGGAGATTTTACAATATTCTTCCCCTGCCATGCCTGCCATGCCACGCCCACCAAGCTACACCACGTCCACCAAGCCACGCCCACAGAACTGGTAGTACAAAAATTTGAATCCCACCACTGTGTTTTGCCCAATTAAAAATTACGGACATGAGATATGTATATTTGTGTACACAGACACAAACACACACGCACACACACACACACACACACTGCTTTATAGACTGCATCACTCAGCAACAACTTTAACAAGTACATACTCTCCAATATATTGTAGAAACAATTAAGATTCAAATAATAAATGATAATAACCTCTTATTCTTTCAGTAATTATCTTAATATAAATTTATATTGAAGTAAGAAGATGAGAATAAGTAAATTAGAATCTCAAGATATCATTTTGGGAACACTAGTTAGACTTTACCTTAGCAGTTGACCAAATTTATCTTTTGATTAGGCATGTATGATATGATTTGACCAATAATTTAAAGCTGGTTCCAGATTAAGTTACAGCTTGAATTGTAGGGAGTTGTATTTCCTCTTTAAAGATTTTCTTTGCTCATCTTTCCAACAGAAAGTACAAATTGCTTTTTTGCAGCATAACCTTGTATACAAAAGTTATCTACTATTCAGAAAGAGTCTGATCTCTCTTGCATCCTCTAAGTTAGACTACTGCAATGTTTTATATGTGCATTTGTTAAACAATAGCCTATAGTATTTTTCCATAACAGAAAAGGTTATTCTAGGCTGCTTAGCTAGGCAGATAAGCTTACATTTTAAATTGCAACAGCATTGTTTGCTTATATTTATTTCCTGTCACATAAGTATTAAATCTTGTAAAAATATCTTTTTTTTTCAGATTAACCGAAGACAATTAATTACAGCAATAGCTAAATTTTACATTTTAGAAAGCAAATCAATATTTAAATTATAATTAATTATGGGCCACATTAATTATCTGATTGTTCTGTATCAGTCTTGATCAATTTATGCAAAACATATAGGACCATTTACTAAATAAGAGCATTGTATTTTTGAACATAATTTTTCATTCAATTAATAAGAGGTTTTTGAAAAATTTGTGCTGTGTTGTTCAACACAATATGTTTATAGAGATATATATCCTATTTTTTTAATGGGATTGCAGTCTAATTTAATCCTATATCAGAATTATATGCTCTATAATCAGTCTGATATTTGGATATCTGTTTGCATTTACCTGACACATGATTTTTCTGCTAAGTTATGCATTTCTTCAGAGGTCTGGTCTAAAATTGGAATTAAAAGAGTGAATCCTGGACAGTGCAAATCATCATTATAAAATCATAGAGTTGGAAAGAACTATTTAAGACATCAAATCCAACCTCCTATTCAGTGCAGGGATACTGATTGAAGCACCGCAGAGAAATGATCCTTTTGAATGGGAGAAATGATCTCCTTGGGTATGAGCCCTTGAAGCAGTCCAGGTCAGACTTCACAAATTTGACTGGAATTATACTTTATTGCATAACCTATAGAAACAGAATTTGAAAGCCTGAATGTGTTTTCACTTCCCTTCCTCTTATACCCCAGAAATTTAAGGTTTTTTTAAAATGCTTTTTCCCAGGCTGTCCAAAGTCATTTCTATGACACTCTACACTGCTTAAATGGTTCCATTATTGAACAATTAGTTTTTTTTATAATGTTCAGTTTGAATCTATCTTCATATATCTTAAATTAATCATTCCATGTTCTTCAATCTGGAATGAGAGAAAAGGACAGTTGAGCTTAGTCTATCACATTTTCTTTCAGTAATTTGAAGAGAGTTATTGTATCCCTAAATTTATCTTATTTTCACTGTTAAACATACAATTTGTGTCTGAAGAGATAGGTTTTAATCCTTGACCTTCTATGAAGCTATTCCAGTGTTTGTAAATCCTTTTCAAAGTGTGTTGCCTGGAACTGGATGCAGTACTTGAGGTGGTAAAATAGTAAAATAGAGTGCAGTTATTAGTTCCTGTACTTCAGAAACTATACTTCTGTTGTGGGAGTCTAAAATTTCAGTTGCTGTCTCTATAGCTTTGTTTATATTCAACTTGCAATTAACTACTATTCCAAGTTCTTTGTAAATACCATAAGTACTCCTTAACTTACAACTAGTTGCTTAATGATCATTGAAGCTAGATCAGACAACCCATCCTCTAAAACAGGGGTGTCAAAGTCACATTGTTATGGCATCGTCATGTGATGTATTGGGACTTTTCTCCCCTTTGCTAAATCGGGCATGGGCATGGTCAGCACGTGATGCATTGGCCTGTGGGCAGGAAGTTTTAACATCCCTGCTCTAAAGTTGTAACTCTGTCTCCTCCCCGCCCCCCCCCAAAAAACAACCATGTATACACTAGTCAAATGATCATATTTTGAGCACTTGGCAAAAGGTTCTTATATATGACCAATTTCTGAATCTGGTGATCACATGATTGCAATTTGCAACATTCCATGCCATTTTCTGGCAGAAAATGGCTATTGAATATGTTGGATTCACTTAACACAACCATGTGATTTGCTTAATAACTATGGGGACTCCCTTTCACATCTTAAAAATGGTTGAAGAAACCAAAGGCATATAGTGCATCAACTTATGACCACAACAACTTACGACCAAAATTCCATGCTGCATTGTGTTCATTAGTAGAGGACTACCTGAATTATTAAACCTACTATCCCAAGGCATTTGAATGTTGTTTCCTAAGTGAAGAACTTCATATGTAACTCTATAAATTAATTCAACTACATCTGAATAATGTATATTTGATCAACTTGTTTAAGAAGAATATGGGAAGGAAAAAGCCAGAGATTCCTTGGATCACGAGAGATGATATCAGAAAACCACCATTTTGTATTTAAGCATTTGTTCATTGAACAATTTCTTTTGGAAAACATTGTCCCATTTCATGTCCTGATCAAGATGTAACACTCCCCTCCCCCTTGTTCATATTCTTCATCCCTTGTAATCTTCAGATAATCAGTCTATTTCTCTATTCCAAGCTGGTGTTTCTGTTAAGAATGTGCTCCTGAATAACTTGCAGCCTGTGGGAGCTATTTTGTACATTATGCAAACATAAATCACTGTTTACCACCATATATAAACTTCACAGAAGTTGCAGCCAGTGACATCTTTGTATGATTTATACAAATTTTTGCAAACACATTTCTTTAATTGTTCTTTACCTTTTTATTGTTACATTTAAAAATGTGGTAAGAGTGGTACTTGACAAGAATAAATGTTCATATATTGCAGCATCCTTGGCCAATGAGCTGACCTTTAAAGTTTAATGAACAGAGAATATGACTTCTTATTTTTAGAGCAGCAGTTTCTCTAAACTATTTTACATATATTCATGAAATCTTTTTTGAAAAAAAAAAGAGTTATATATGAATATTTGAGTTTGACATCTCTTTTGTTCCAGTCATGCAGTTGTCTTTAGAAAGTTTATATAAAAATAACTTGCAGCCTGTGTCTGATGGGATCGTCAATTTGAGTTTTCTAGAGTAGATTGTGGGATATATTTACTTAGAAAATTATGTATAAATGGAAGGAATTTAAATGAGTTTATTAGAATATATTGTAACTTCTGATATCTCTTAATAAACTGATTAGGAAAAGGATGAGTTTCTAAGGATGTTTATAGAGAATGAGGTGAAATATTGAAGATTTAAAATATAGTTGTATGATAAGAGATAGTGATAAAATATTAACGTTATGTTTTTTATCTGGGACAGAAGTAAGGAGTTATTTTTCTTTTTAGTTTGCACTTCTTTTTTTTTATGTAATCTTTAATAAAATTATTATAAAGAAAAAGTAATAAAACTAACCATCCAGTATGTGACTAAGCAAGATGACAAACCTTGCATTTAAGCTAATTTGAACATAACCTAATTTAAAATAATTTGTAAAAATCCTTTCATTTAGTTTAATCACACTTTCTACTTGTGAAATGCTAAATTAGGACCATAAGGTAAGTTTTTAAACTCACATCCTCCGTTCCTTGTTTAGCAACTGCAAACTGTTTCTTAAAACAGAAGTGAAATGGTCACTAAGCAAGCATATGATTCAGAGATAGAGAAAAAAAGATGCTGTGAAGATTGCTGGTTGCGACTGTCTCATTTAGATCAAGTTTTCTCATGCAGCTGCACACGGTTATTCTCATTCTGGTGTGCTTTCTCATTAGGAGCACACAATTTGGTCATAAATGCATGTGTCAGTCAAATTGGGTTTTTTTCCCTTCAAATTACCATCATATTTGAAACCTGTCCCTAAATGACGTATTTGCCAAGAAGTAGTAGCCATATTTCCATCAGAGATTTTGAAATTCAGCCCAAGTTGGCTGATTATAAAATTACAAAAATAGTTTTAATTACAGACTATATCAGTCACTTTGGTTTATTGGGGGGAAAGTGAATGATAGCGCTGAGTGAACTATTGGGAGGTAAACTACAGTGAAGCAACTGAAATATTCATGTTATCCTACACTGCAGGCTAGGCAAAGCATAGTAATGAAAGCCTCCATATAACGTCAGAGGATGCATATGTGTGCATAAGACATTTGCTGCCAAAGCCTTTAGATTGCTTTCCTTTTTGTGAATCTGGGTGAAAGTTGTTTTAGACATAGATGTCAAGGGAGAGGCATACTAGTATCATGTTCAACCATTTAGAAAGTTAACTTTACCAAGTTTGATATTAGCTAATAGTCTTAAGTAATGGGTAGGTTTGGGATACTAGTACAGGTGGTCCTCAACTTATGACCACACAATTGAACCCCAAATTTCTGTTGTTAAGTGAGATACTTCTTAAGTGAGTTTTGCCCCATTTTACAACCATTTTTGCCTCAGTTGTTACGTGAATCACTGCCAATGATAAGTTAGTAACAGAGTTGTTAAGTGAATCGGGCTTCACCATTGACTTTGCTTGTCAGAAGATTGCAAAAAGTGATCCTGAGACAATGCAACGATCAAAAGTATGAGCCAGTTGCCAAGCATCTGAATTTTAATTACGTGATACCAGGATTGCTGCAATGGCTATGAGCCAGCTTAGCCTAGCTATTTCTTCCTTCTCCTTCAGTGTGAAAAATGGTCATGTCACTTTTGATGCCATTGTAACTTTGAACTGTTGTAAGTTGAGGACTATTGATATGATGTCAGTAATTTAGATGTATTTAGTGCCACATGGAGAAAATCTGATTGAAATCTTGTCTTTAAATAGATGCAAATATTTTTTAATACAACACACATTGTAGTTTAATAGTTCCTCTTGGCTTTCACTGTCTAATTTTTAATAGTTTAAAATGTTTGAGATCTGCTCTATGAAGCAATTAGATTTTTTTCACCATTATTTCACCATTAAAATCATTCTTGTTTCTGATATTGCTCTCCATTGCACCAATTTTAGGTGAGTTACAGTTTGTATATATATGAAGATAAAATAGTAGCATCCCTGTCCCTGAGCAGCACATAAGGGTATTCTGGTATTCATCCCTTACAGGATTCTTATCTTATAATGGAAACTGTTGATTATCTTTGACACATTCTGGGGGATGGGTGAAGAATCAGATGACTAAAGAGGTTAAATGTCTCTATCTTTGGAAAAAGGAGGTCTCTGGGAGTGAGAAACCAGTCAGCCTGACATCAATATCTGGGGAACTATAGGAACAGATTATGAAGTGATCTGTATGAATACACCTTGAAGACAAATGTGGCGAGTAAGTCATGAGGAATTTATCAAGAAAAGCTTGGCAGAATAAGCTTACATCATATTTTGATCAAGTAACTTCTTCAGTAGTTTGTGGGAATGTTGTGAACTCCAAAGCGTTTGACAAAGTACTTTGGAACTTTGTCAAATTAAAAGCTAGTTAAAAGAGGGCAGGATAGTATGCTTATTATCAGACTCAGAATCCTATTTAAAAGTACTAAGCAGCATTTAACCTCATTAAACTGAGGTATCAAGTGGGGTGCTGCAGGGTTTGTATTGAAACCCAGTAGTTTTCAAGATTTTCATCAATGGCGTAGATGGAGGAAATGAACATCAAATTTGAAAATGTCATAACACCGATGGGATCACTAAGAAGGAAAAATTCAATTTGATCATGACAGCTAGCATTGGACTGAAAAGAAATGCTCTGAAGTTATAGGATGGCAAATTCTAATTAAATATTAGAAAAAACAATAACAGCAGTTCAACAGGGGAACCAATTATTGAGGGTTTTTTGGGTGTATTTGTTCAAATAAAGTCTGGTTAGTCTTATCTCATAGGTGCTTTAATTGGAAATCCTGCACAAGACATGGGGTTGCACTCATACAATTCATGTCCTATATACACCAAAACTTGGGTAAGTAGATTCTCAGGTAGTCCTCACCTTAAAACCATTAATTTAGTGACTGTTTGAAGTTATAACAGTGCTAAATCAGTTCTCACACTTAAGACCATTGCAACATCCTTGCAAAGATATATTGCAATTCAGGTGCTTGTGATTCTATCATACAAACAGTCTTGGCATCCTGTGGTCACATGATCACCATTTGCAACCTTTCCAGTTGGCTTCTGACAGAGGAAGCCAGCAGGGGAGATCACAAAATGAGATACGTGATGTCTTTCTTAACAATTGCAGTAATTCACTTAACTGTGGCAAAAAGGGTTGTAAAATTGGGTGCCGTGACATAATGCCTCACTTAAATGATCGCACTACATAATGACTGCACCACATAATGATGAATTTTCCCAGGTCCTATTGTAATTGTAAGTCGAGGACTACCTATATTGTAGAAAAGCTATGAAGCTATTATGAAATAATTTAAAATGACTGCTAAGTATCTAATACTGGTGTAAACATTGAGATCTTGGGCCTGTTTTTACTGGGTGGAAGCGAACTTCCCTTTTGGAAGGGAAACCTGGTTCCCATCTATCTCTTGTTATGGTGACAGATTTAATATCGCCTGTTTTATTTATTTATTTATTATTTATTTATTTGATTTGTCAATCGCTTACAAGATAATAGATATAAGTATAAACATGAGTAAGAATACAGGAAATAGGTACGAATAAATGGGGACAATAGGACAGGAAGGGTAGGCAAGATGGTGCACTTATGCACGCCCCTTACAGACCTCTTAGGAATAGGGTGAGGTCAATAGTGGTTAGTTTGAGGTTAAAGAAGTGAGGGTTAGAGGATGTAACAACAGTCAGGTAGTGCATTCCAGGCATTAACCACTCTGTTGCTGAAGTTGTACTTTCTGCAATCAAGTTTGTATCTGCTGTGTGCTCTTGTATTGTTGTGGTTGAAGCTGAAATAGTCATTGACTGGTAGGACATTGTAGCAGATAATTTTCTGTGCTATGTTTACGTCTAACCATAGGCAGTGTAGTTCAAGGTTGTCCAAGCCCAAAATCTCAAGCCTGGTGATATAGGGCAGCAGTCACCAACCGGTGGCCGTGGCCCACCGGTGGGCTGTGAGAAAATTTTGGTGGGCCGCAGAGAAATCTCACCCCCAGAGTACCCCCACAAAGCAATTAATTCAGGCTGCGCAGAAACACAAGGCTGCGCCGCCCACACGGCCCACGGGAACCCTCCCCGCCCACTCACTCCTTACCCGGTAAACTTGCCTGCTAAATTGCTATTTTTCCTTTTTCCGACCATCTTCTGTTCTGCTGTGTCGGGAGATTTAGATTAGCTAGGAAGCAGGAAATGGTTGGATTTCACCAATACACCTACCAATAGTACGTTTCTGAACTTTAGGCATAGAGATCTTAGCTTGCGTACCATTTCTTCTGCAAATTATCACAAAATTCTTTCTGAAATTATTTTTGTTCAATCTTTAAGACACTCTTGTTTACCAGTTTCTTTCTCACTGCAGCCTACATGCAGAGATATGAAGGACAGCAGCCTGGCATAGACTTTGCTGATACAGTCACAAAATGTTGGGAGAGAAGAAATAGTGAAAAACCATTAGAGCGGGCATAGGCAGTCCTGATCCACTTCTATTTAGGCTACCCCTGGTGCACTGCAAGGACTTGTACATATTCTACTCCAGAATGTGGAGGCACTAGATTGACTATATCACAAGGGATGAAATTATTATAATTATTAGCTGCCAAATAACACAATTCCAACAGTGAAGTTTCACTGTGATCTGTTAGAAAACAAGGGTGTCAAACTTGCGGTGTCATGTTGTTGTCACGTGACATATTGTAACATTTTTCCCCTTCACAGAGCTGGGGTAGGTGTGGCATGTGCATGACGTCCAACTCGCAGGCCACCAGTTTGACACCTCTGTGCTAGAAGATAGACATGATTTGGCTCTAGAATCCTTCTGTTTTTAGAATCCCTCTGTTTTTCTTCTTGCTTATTTGCCACCTCTGTCTTGATTGAGTCATCTGCTGAGGATTACTTGTTCTTGGAGAAAAAGGAAAAGCAGTTGACCAAAAACATGGGAAGAGTCTAAAATGGTACCTAAAATTGAAAATGGCTAAGGATATGTTGTTTGAGCATGTTCTAGAAACAATCTATAAAGACATGATGCTATAAATTTAAATCATTTGAAATGAAGTTTAGTAGGAAGCTATCAGGAAAATTACAATTCTAATGTCTTTTGAAGAGGGAAAGTGGACAAGACTGTTAAGATAACAAGGCTGGTATTGTTTAATATTTAATTAAATATTTGTACACAGTTGTGTGTGTGTGTTGTGTGTGTGTGTGTGTGTGTGTGTGTGTGTGTTTACCAAGCCATACCAATTCTTCAGCTACAATGACCAATGCATTTTGCATGCCCCAATAATACCTGATAGAGAGAGTGTATTATTAAAGTGTTTTGCAAACTGTTGCAATGCCTATGGCAAAAAAATATCCCATTATTGTGAAGTCGAACTTTTGGTGTGGGTTTTTCTTTTCATGTTTAGACGAAATTTGCTAACCAGCACTTTTCTTCCACTGGTTCTAGTGCTGCTTCTTGAAGGGGCAAAATTGGCTCTTATCTTCTGTATGACTTCAGTTATTTTTAAGACCACCCAAGGTGAAAATGACTGGCACCATGTGGGGAACACCATACAAATTGCTTGGCAGACATGTGAATACTACTTCTGATAAGACTGAATGAGAGAAGATTGTACATTGCCTTCTAATGGCATAAATTGTGGCTAGGATGTCCTTGGCATATATTTTTGCAGGAATAAACTTATCCGTAGAAAAACCCAGGATCCTGTTCAGTCTTTTCAAAAGTGCTAGACAGGTAGATGCCCAGCAGTGTTCTTGTTGAAACTTTGAATGCTGGCTTTGTTTTTCATTTTGTAACATAGATGGTTTCATTCTGATAAGAACAGAGTTCAGCATTTGGATACAGACTACTATTGTGGCTTCTGAACAGCAAAGGAGTAGTTGTTCTGAGTGTGTAATTGTTGTTGAGAGCTCGGAGAAGAAAATAAAACCCCTCTGAAGAATTATATCAAATTAGAATAGAATTTAGTTATTACTGCAAGGAAAAAAGGACTCCAAATCATTCTCTGATTTACTGTTTTACACACACACACACACACACACACAATGGTGTGTTATATATGTATATAATATAGTATTATAAAAATTATTATAAAAATGAATTTTAGATGAAATGAAAGAGGTGTCCCAGAAGAAGAGAACACTGTCAGTGGCTAAGTAAATCTATCAAGCAGATAGATTAAGAAGTATTACATTTTAAAACTAGATTACTGGATTTAGAAGTTACAAAAGAAAAATGGTTTAAGGAGACATGCTATGACTGAATAAAGTCTAATTTACTTTTTTATTATCCCATGACCTAGATATATAAACAAGAGTAGGTAACTTTCCAAATTCAACTCCTTTCCCTTTATCCTTTTAAATAGAAAACATGCAGTAACTGGGAAGTAAGAATCGGAGTTTAGCTGTATTCCAGTATGGATTACAAAAATCCAGAATAGAATCAAGAAGCGTTTAAATTAGGATTAAGAAGTCTTTAAATTAGGATGAAGTGATAGAAGATTTATTTCATGAATTAATGTTACCCATAAGGAGAAAACTGAGAGTGAAGGCTTATCAGCATTTTGTGTTTAAGATTTTTTTTCTCAAAGAGAAGACTATACCTTATCATAGCAATTACAAAACAGCAGAACTAAGTTTGGTTACACAATTGGCATTGTATTTTCCTGAGTTATCTTTCTTTTGTGCAATTATAAATAATAATATGAGTGACAGCACTTCCACTTGACTAGATGTAGGTTTCTTTGAATTAGATTTTTTTTCTTTAGTGACATAATCACATTTTTCAATTTGATTGCATATGTGATTGTTCCCTTATTAATGATGATTATTATTCTAGTAGGATTAAGATTGGTTGTAAAACACAACAAAAAATAAAAAGGATATCAAAGGAGCAGATAATTGGCTTGTGAATTCCAATGATTACTTGCTAAAAAACATAAATCTTGACGTAGTCTTTAGAAATATTCTGAACTCAGATCTACAAGCGAAAATATCTATTCAACTAAATTTGCTTTCAAACAAAATATAATGGTAACATAAAACTGTAAGTATAAAAATCCTCTTCAAATAGATTGTAATTTTTTACTTCTTTACCTATATAGAAATTATATTATTTTATATGAAGAAGGTATAATAGCATATTAGATTTCAAAACTCTCTGTTGTATATTATTTCTGACAGTCTTTTTAAGGTCACTAAAATTCCAATAATTCAGTACAGAATTGAAGTTAATTCAAAAGAAAAATTTAATATACTGTGCTTACCTGCCAGTTTCAACATAATTTCATGGCACTGAAATAGTTTGACACATTGAAATATAAAGTGCATTTGTCGTATTTATCGCTAGATATTTTAGGTGATTACATCTAAAAAAATCAGTCAAAGTAAAACTTATGCTGGCCTGTATATGTTACATCAAAATCTTATTTGAAGCATGAAGCACAAACAACTCTTGGTAATGAAAAAAATTCTGCAGCTTGTTCTCTAATGATTCAACACAAAATGAATCTTATCTAGAATGTAAGTAATTATCAAATTAAAGATTGGCATCATATTTTGTTGAGACAATGCAAAATACTACTGTGTTTTCTGGGTTAGATCTCTCCTTTATTATTTTTGTAAATGCCTCAAAGTGGCAAACATGCTTAATACTATTTTCTACTTCAGTTTTTCTCACAATAACAACCCTATGAGGTACGTTGGACTAGTGGTATAACATTTTTAAAAATAGAATTTTATTATAAATTTCATCTACAGCATGTCACAGTAACCCTGTAAAACTTATTACAGTTGTTTTTGCCAATTACTTTGCTTTTGTGGCTCCCTGGATTATTGTGCATTTAATTCATTAGTTATTTTCATCTGAAGTAACTGAAACTTCAACTTCTAAGTAATTGTGTATGATTTTAAGGTGATGATAGTGATGTTGTCATTCAGGGTATGAACCTGGCATACACATTGACTCTACATTGAGAATTAACGTGATTAGCAATTAGTATAGCTTAAAAAGTTCTACCAGGTAGCTAATATGAATACCATGTGAATAATCTAATAGCCAATGAGAAAACAAATAAGTCCTAATTTGAAAAATGATGGAGCTCTCTTCATTTCCCTGCTAATGCCTTCTTCAAAGCCTTCAACAAATATTGCTGCTCTTGTCCACATTATTAAATCAGTGTCACATTGCATATTCTGTCCCTTTGCGGTGCATGTATTATACCATTACACACTTTGAAACAGTTGGGGAATATGCTTTCATTAATTTGACATTCCAAGAGTCCCTCTACTATCCCATGACCAACTCACTAAAATAGTATTGGTTACAAGCATAGTCACAATCTGAAGTCCTTTTGCCTGCAAAATTTATGCTGTTTTCATTTAGTATAATTTAAGATCCCTGTTTATGAGGTCAGATAAGATACGCTGGCTAGAGAAGACACTGCAATAGAATGTATGCACAATTCAATAATCATTTATCAACATCTATTCCAGAGTATAAAATTTTAAACTCTCTATCCTAGTGTTAAATTTCATTTCCACCATTGTACTGGAAATATAATTAAAATAAATTAAATTTTATAAATGAAGTCTACAAGGTAAGATATGTGCTAATTGACTGCCTGCAGAAGCATATTAAATTTTAAATAAGAGAGAGAAAGAGAGAGAGAACAGTCTCATGCTGAATTTTGTTAATAGTTGATATTTATCTACTTTTAATAAAATAATTAATAGTTAAAACATTTGGAATGTTAGATAATGAATATGTTATTAGAGCAATATTATAGATTTCTAAAATGTCTCATTGCCTCTTCCATATGTATACTGTAGTTCCTATATACATCTTGCAAAGCATCATGAAGAACTAGGAAGATTAGTTGAGAAGATCTTCTGGGTTCAATCCAATGAATTAATATTTAGGAGATTTTAGAACAAATAGAACTTAATCTAATTTTAGTAGTAGTTCTGGTGAAGTGGTCTATATTGTTATAATCTTTTTGGTTCAGTTCTTTTAGTAGAGAGTTTGGAATTGATTAGAGGAGTAATTATAAAGAAATACAATTTTTGAATGTAATTCCCACTGCTACCTGTTATATATCAACACTTTAATTTGCCACTTTTTCTAGAAAAAGAAAAATGTAAACATTGTTTAGCTGTTTAGATAAGCAGCACATGAAAAAGCATGTTCAAGCACTTGGCATTATAGTTTATATTAGCAAATGATTTGTAGCATATACTAGATGAAAAAGCACTACAAATTCATGGTCAGCTTGGAGTAAATGAAACTTGTGGTAGGATTGTCATATCAATGCAATTTTTAATTCAAATGTTTCTGGAACTGTGTGATAGCCTTCTCCAACACAAAACCATTGTTTGAATTTCTGGATCCTATAGTTCCTCAGATTCACAACCACCCTGGCCATACTGGCTGGGAATATTGGGAATTGTAGTCACAACATACATGAACATAACCATTTTTCCATGGGAAATAAAGCATTTTTCCGAAGTAATTGTTAATCTACTCTTGAGAAATTTTCCAACACTGTACATTTTATGAAAGTATATTATATAACAGTTTTCCTTCAGAACCCAGCATTATTTTTATTAAAAAATGTATGTTCTTCCCTACAATTATTGCTTTGTGTACCAGGCTGTTAAATTGTTTGCATTTTGTGCTAAAGATGTTTTGCTGACCTTTCATATTTTCTGAGTTTCTTAGAAAAATTCCTCATATTTAGCATTGAAATCCAGTTTTATTTAATTGTTATGAGAGAGGGTTGGTTACCCTCCCCATTGGCAAAACAGTTCCTTTGATTTTTTTTTTTTTAAATATGTCAGTGTCTGGGTTATAAGCATTTTCTTGGCTACTTTTAAAAAGGAAATCTTCATAGAAAGGGAAATAAAATAGAAGAATTTGCATAACAGCTCAGTAATTTAGCCTATTTGCTACTTTTTTTGTAGGAGTTACAATCATTTGGTGTTTTTATATTCATAATTATATGCATAATTTATGTGCAATCACAGTTATGCAAAAGCACAGGAAAATAAGAATCTGCTGCTTTCATTTGCAGTTGCTTGGAAATAGGCTTGAATGAAACTTTCAAACAAAAGTTGCTGGACCTTTTTGCAGAAAATAAGTCCAGAAGGCTGAGCTTAATATAACATGTGGCAGGTGGCCTGCATTTGCCTGGAGAATTCCTCTCGGGCAAGACAGCTCAGCAAACACATAAATCCTTTTTTCTGTTATCTAGTAGCTCATTTAGTTGCCATGGGGATCTTATTTATGCAGCAGCTCCTCTCCAGTTTGGTTTGTGCCTAAAGTTTAACTGTACAGCTGTTATGGTAAATGATACATGGCAATATTTTTTAAACACTGACTCTTTGAACACCTTCCTACTGACTTTTGCTTTTAAGATATCAAAATGTCTATCTGATCATAATGAAGTATTGTTTGCCAGAAAGCTTCACATGTTAACTTAAAGTAACTGCTGATTACATCACATAATTTGTAACTTGGTTAGGAAAAGAAACTTTTTAAAATGTATTTTGAGATAAAATCATCTTATAGATGAGACAATTTAGTTTGAAATAAAGCAAATCCCAGTTTTCTCTATATGGAAGGCCAAAAACGTTTCCAGACAGGCATGCTGAATCCAACTATATCTTATGTCCGGCCATCCATCCATCCATCCATCCATCCATCCATCCATCCATCCAGAACTGTTCAGCACAGGACTTCAGATTCAATCTCTGAAAAGTGCTTCAGGGCATGAGCATGAAACATCAAACCTCTCCCCAATAGAAGCCATACATTTAAACTTTTACTGTGTGTTCTCAAGAAATGGTTGCATGCATTGCTTTAAGGTATTACATACTTTGAAGCACCATTTGGATCTGAAGCATTTTACAAACCTCGATATCCTATATCTAAATAAACAAAAGTTTGTTAGTATTTAAATGTTCATTCTCCACCTCTGCATTTTGGAAGATTGCGTAGTTGGGAAGCCAGTTTCATTGGCATGTTAACAAAATTTCCTTGACACAAATATTTATTTGCATGTCCTTGTTTCACATGTTACATTCTTGCTGTGGAAAATAATTATGTTTCTTGCATTAATTGTATTGCTTGGAACTCTCCTTAGCACAAATAGTAAACCCTTGTTGTTTAACCTTGCTATTTTGAATTATTATGAAAAAGTTACATGTCAATAGTAGAAGCTTTCAAATTATTGTAATGCAGAATTAATTGAGGAATTAATTACTTTGAATTTAAAGTGTAGAATTTCCATATGGTGGGAATAGAGAGTCTGTTTGCCTACTTCAAATCACTGACACATTTGAAAAGCAAATCTGCCTTTTTTAGGTAAAGGATGCCTTTCAAAAATAAGATTGTGTCAGCTGTGTTTTAGTCCATGTCTTTAATGATGAAATTGTAAAATACATCATTTGTCAGAGGCCCATTCCTTCTTTTAGATCCTCTCTTTAGACAGATGGAAGATCAGCAGAGTCAACTTCTTGTTGACTTTGATGACTTTCAAAGCATAAACTGAGCTGTCTATCTGTAAGAAGAGCAAAGAGCTTCTGTACTCTGGCCATATAAGTCATGTTTCTAGATTTTGCCAGATTCTGGACATTCATTACTTCTTTAAACAGTAATCTGGACTTAATTTCATTTTGCTGACTCAGACAAAACATATTATTTCCACTTCTTCTGTGAAGATTCCAACCTTCCATTGGCATAACTAAGGGAAAGTCACAATTGGGATTAACAAGCAGTAATAATGAGCGTAATAAGTCAGTTTTCTGGAAATGGAAATTTTTACCCTAACGTGAATCTAAAAGCTGCCACTGGTAATAATGGAAAAACTACACTTTCAGCATTGAGCAGTTTTTCTTCTCATCTAAACGCAACTTTGTGTGGAAACACCCCCCTCCCAATGATCCCATCGATTAATTAAGGTAGCAATGAGGTCTTACCCATTAACTTCTTGAATCCAAGTTTATCTAGAGACAAAATTGGTTCAATTTTTACACTTAATAGAGAAAAGAATTGGTTAAACAGAGTGCCTTAACAATAGAGTCCTAAGATGGGAAAGAGATGTTTGTGTCTTGTTTGATGGGTTCATTGATTTAAAGATGAAAAAAATAAAGCTTTCAAAGGCAATTGTACTGCTGTGCTGGCTTATGATATAATCATTTTATGAGTCTAGCCTTAATCTAGTATGGTTGCTTAACAGCTTATTCATTATGTTCGAGAAAAGCTGTGAACATGTTTTAAATAATTCTACAACTATGACCACGAAAAAATTTTCTGTAAAATTTCACATCCTTAAAATCTGTTAAGATTGCTAGAACTTTCTTTAAAGGCTGGAACTTATCCCACTGTATGAACATAACTATGCAGATTTATCTAGTTCATACATGTCAAATCCTAAGCTTTTCAGAACAAAGAATAGGACTGGATTACATTACTCTAGAAAATACATATTGTTCAAAAACGAGTTGGAGATAGAGGAGCTTGGATAAAAATACAGAGTGTAGCACAGAATTTAAGTTGAAATGAAAGCAGTAATAATAATTCTGTTCTTACTAACTACTATAAATTAAATAAATGGCATTATATCTAAGTAAACCTACAGCTGATCATGTGTTCAAGAGGATGTTTTAATTAATCTTTAGAGTGCCAGACTGGTCTGTGCTTTTCAGAATATTCTGAATTATTTTACTATTGTGTTTCATGCAAAAAATAAAAATATTTTATCAAAAGGTTTCAACAACTGTTTTTATGGAGCTGTTTTTAATTATTATATGTTCTAAATGTCACTTTTTAATTCTTTGTTTTTAATCTTGTGTATTTTTAATGATTCATTCCCCTTGTTTTGGTAACTTGCTCTGGATACTAATAAGTAAGAATGTTCCTGTGATTTCTCGAATTACTTAAATAAATCTGTTATTCTTTTCATACCGTTTCCTTGTTTGTCTATGCTTTGAGTTCAGATATACCTTTTTATCTCTTCTAACCTGTCCCTGGAAATTTGTATTAAGTTATCAAGTTTTCCTACATCTTTTTTGTTTTGTTTTGTTTTGGTTTGGTTTGGGGTTTTTTGTTTTTTGTTTGCCAATCTTCTGTCTTCAGCTTTTTCTGTGGCTTTATTTAATAGCTAGAATGTGCTTTTCATTTCTTTCTGGCTTTTGTTAACTCTTTTCATCTTCCTCTTTTACAATCATTTTAGCTTCCGACAATTTTGGGGAAACTGTTTAGTAGGCTGAACTCTTTGAATCTGTCTCTACCTCAGTTTGATATTATTCTGAAATGGGTTTGGGTTCTAATCTAACTGGGATAGAATTTTTTCAGTCTGATATCTTTTTTCTCCCCTATGATTAGTAGCTGATGGTGTGATCCATAGCCAGTAGCCAGCAGTATGTTGCTATAAGCATGAAGCTTTTACATCTGTTGCTACTTAAAATGTAGTATGTTTAATTACAGTGTTGTTTATTTGGAGATATCCAAGGCCATTTTTTACACTGTTGAAATAATGTGTAAGTAATCTGTAGAGAAATCTATCAGGAGTCCTGCACATTGTGGACTTTTCCAACTGTTTTCAACACAGATTCCTCTCAAGGTTTTTCATTAAATTTGCCAATAATTATTAGGCCATCCTTCTTCGGTGTTTGATCTATTTTATTTTTCATTGTAATCTTCCATGAACTTCATCAATCATTTCTTCAGTATCTGTCATTTAGTATGTATACATCTATAATCGTGAAATTGAATGGCTGTTCTTGAATATTGGGCACAATTATTCTATTAGTGATTGGGTTATATCCCATTACACATGCAGTGATATATTTTGAGATGATAATTCCTATCCCATTTCTTTTGTGAGTTTTATTTCCAGAATATAAATTTTTGAATTCATCTGATTGAAAATGTCCATTTTTATTCACTTTCTTTTGGAATTACTGCCCTATTCAGTGTCATTTCTATTTTAAAAGTTTATAATACAGATATTCCCATCCTAATTGATTTAATGAGATCCAAGCCTTTTTTTTTTTTTGCTCTAACTTCAAAAGTGGATTTCTCAATGCTTTTGACCATGTCACTTCATATTAAATAGCTTATTTGATAAAACCCAATATCCAATATTTGTCATTTGGGTTCACTTCCATGAGTTTTCTTTATATATGCGAAGAAAGTAGCAAATCAGCAAAATTATTCCGATTCACTTTGTTCATCAAGAAAGAGTGAGAGACTAAAGATCCATCTTCAGCAGATTGGGCTCATCCTAGGAGCCATTATCATTTTTATCTCAAGCTGACCATGTGATGAATCAAACAACATTTTATGAATAGTGTGGCAAGATCAGCACACTTTAGCATGATCAAATAATTGATCAGTTTGAAACAAAATGATTATGATGGACAAATATTAGGGCTCTTGAATATATTTATAATTCACTTATAAATAGCTGAAGAGAAATAGCTGAAAAGATTTCCCATTCTCTCTTGCCTTTTTAATAGGCAGCAAACACATTCTTTGGAATCTAATTTAGCTGAAGCAAAGGAACTTTATAACTGAAAAATGTATATAGCACAATGTATAATTATAATTACCAGGATGAAAGGGGTACTCTTTGACAGATACACTGAGGATGAAACTACCAATGGCTATGAGTCCTATTGCTATTTTATTGCCACTAATATCAGAAGCAATTAAGCTATTCAATATCAGTTGCTGGGAAATACAAGTAGGAAAGTATAGGCCTCTGAATAATATTTGCTTAATCAGTATGTGAATATTATTGAAAATACGTTCTTGGTTTGATTCGATTTGTCTTGCAATATTATGTTAAAATAAGATTGGATAAATTCATAAAAGTGATTCATTTGTGGGAAATGTAAGAAAATGATCTTACATTTTCCTGTAAGATTCTATATGCTTTTATGGTCATTCTTAATGCAGGTGAATTATTATTGTTTTAAGTTCCAGGCTGAAAACTTGATTACATGAAATAAATGTCATAATCTAGTTACTGCAGAATTTCAAATAGATTAGATTTCTTTTGCCCACAGTTAGGATTTTTATAAGAGGAGCTAAAAGAACTGTTATAATAATTTTAATAGTAGAGAATATTTGTAGCTCAGGGTTGAACTGTGAACTTCTTGGTGCTCTCTGAGCTTGTAGCTGACATTGATGATGTTACCTAATTTAGGGAATGAAATGTCTATAAGCAAATAACCAATTTTAAAGAGCACCAATAATCTATATGATGAATCTTTGCTTATTCAAGTGCTTTTATTTGAATATCAGTGTTCAGCAAATAATTAAGGTCAACAGTATACCTGTTGTATACAGGGCACCTGCTAGATAGATCTCCAAAACATTTCAAATTCAGGTTCTAGCTTTTTCTTTCATAAAATGATGGTTGCAAATTTTCACTGCTGAGACACAAACTCTTCCTCTTTTATATATATGTGTGTAACAGTACTGTGCACATACTGAAGTGACAGAGCTTATATTGCAACACAGCTTTTGTGACTTCATCCTTTGTGAGCCTCTGTGTATAGTTTATTCTTGATATGCTTATTTGGGAGAAAGTTTCAGGGTAACTTTCTGAATAGACAAGTCTATGTGTGTGTAACAAGAAATTAAACCAAACAATTGTAATCTCATGTTTTCTTGAAATCAAAACTAAAATAACATTGGAACCAGAAGATTATTGTGATATCCTGTCTGTTAATTTGAAAATTAATTAGTTTTCAGTCATAATATATGAAAATCAATCTTTTGTTGGACATTTTTCCCTAGACATTGTCATTTGTTTTAATTCCTTATAGATAAATTCAAAGGTTGTAGGGAAATTAATAACTTAAAAGTTTAGTGAGTTTTAGTTAATTTTCAGGTTACTTGATTTTAACACAGTTTAAGTCCCAGTAACTCTTTTTTGGATTTGTGCCACTGAGAAGAGATAGAGTTCTAGAAATGATTTCACTAAAGAATTAAGACATTGTTGGTTGTCAAAAACTGCAAAGAATTCCTTATGGTCTTCCAAATGATCCATTATTTTTCAGTAGCTGAACTTTTAAATAGAAACATGTATTCTTGGCACTATTCAGATGATATAGAAGGCATTTAAAATACAGTGATACCATTTGAAACTAATTAAAATTGGTATTTGACACATTTTGATGTAAAAATTTTGCTCCAGTACCCAACATATGTTTAGTACTCAACACACAACCTAGAACTTGTCCATGTCAATTACCTCATGACTAATACATTATTCCTTATTGGAAAAATTTGTTTGGTACTTGTCATTTTTGTTGTACCTTCCAGAACTAATTAACGACAAGTACCAAGGTACCATGGGAG
Organism: Notechis scutatus; assembly: GCF_049901735.1. NCBI lineage: Eukaryota > Metazoa > Chordata > Lepidosauria > Squamata > Elapidae > Notechis > Notechis scutatus. Next base: position 287,096,200 of record NC_142009.1, read on the forward strand.
TCATCATCGCTGTTCTTGTGTCAGGTCCCCTTCCAGTCCTAAACCTTCTATTAGTGTCTGCTCTTTTCATCTAGTGCCTGCTTGACCCTGAGTTCCCTATCCATGACTCCCATCTTGCCTTGTCTACTTTTTGCCCTCTCCTAGGGACTACTACTACTGATTCACCAGTCTACCTGCTTGACAGTGGTAATTGCCTCACCCAGAAACTAATGCCTGATGGACCCTTCCAACATGGGCCAGCTGCCAGCCTCAATCTCCCAGTGTAGGTAGGCAATCAATGTTATCCATGTTACAAGAGTTTCCTAAACTGAGCCTTTCTACTTAGAATGGGTGATAATTAGATCCTAGTACTGGGAAGATCATGAGAGGGTTGAAAATGCCATAAAGACTTTGGGGCTGTCTCAGGGCCCCAAATGCTTCATGGGCATACTTGTTCTGTGGCAAAAGAAATCTAGGGACCTTTAGGAGTTAGGTGAAACTTTTTAACAACTGAATTCAGTATATGATAATGATTAATAAGCATTTATTCTCAAAGAAAGTATTATATATGTTTTCATATTTAAATATATGAAGCTATATTGTGTACAAGTTGGATTTGATTCTCTTCTCATATTTTGAATAACAGTGGTTGTTCCAGAATCTCAAAAAGATCACTTGCTGCTGAATTTCAGTAACTTGAGCTTCTCGTAGAATGTTATATAAGTTTGTCATGTGCTTTCCTCCAAGCAGTCATCAGGAGAAGTTATCCTCCAAGTATTCAATATTATGGGTTCTTTTCCTATATCTGTTACCATAAAAAATAAATCTTCCAAATTACTTCAAGATGGGGATAAAATTGAAGATAAATCCTTATAGCTGTGCAATAGATTTGTAAATTATATAGTCATTACTTAGAATTTTAAGGCTACATATTTAAATTATGAATTATAAATTATATTTATGTCATTGTGAGGTTTTGTCTCTGCATTTCTTTCATTCTTGTAATTTTTCTTTAGTGAGATACAGAGATACAATGTTCTTTGATTTGTGTTTTTGATGAGATACACATTTTGTCTTTCAGAAAAGAGAAATTTTGCTTACAATAAGAGTTATAGTTAAATCTGAATTCTGGATTACACTATTAAATATAGCTAATTATTTAAAAGATTGTGGAATATCTTTTGACTCTCACCATTTAGAATCAGGATTTTTGACTTGCATTTGTGACTTTTTAATTCTTTTTCAACAATATTCTGTTTTTAGACAGTCAAGTCCAGCACATTTGAAATAATATTTGTTTGTCTTTATATTCTAATCATTGGGAATTTATTTTGCTTTTTCATCCTTTTCCAGATCACATTAATATAGTAGATTGTTCCTAAAGGTTTTATAATGGCAAAATAATACTTTCAATATGACAATTTACCTTAAACATTTGTATTTTATCCACTTGAGTGAAAATAGCTTATTTTGAACAGACACTTAAAGGCACTTTTTTAAAATCAAGAATAGTGTTAAAACTTAGTATTGCTTCAGCATGGTAGAGTATATATTCTGGCAGACAAAGAATTATTTCTCAATAGAGGTTTTTCATTTAGTGAGTCTGTTCCAAATATTATATAAAGTGAAAGCAAGTTATAATCTTAAGTATGGTCAAGGTGATTTTTGGGCAGATTCAGTAATTTTTCAAGCACTGAGAACATACTGAATGATTTCAATTATCCATATAAAATGAATAAATATACAGTACATTTCAAAATATCTTTATTTAAATGTTCTAGGGGCAGTTATCTAGGGTATCAGTTGATAGCCATTGATTCAATCTTTGCGAATTGTATGTGCATGTTGTAATATGTGTGATATGGGACCTAGTGTGATATTTAACTGTTGTTGAACCAACTGGAACAATAAAAATAATCAGGGAACACCAGCAAAGTCATACTTGTTTTTTTTTAAAAAAAGATTTGACAAAAATACAGGCTGGAGAGTTCTGGGAGTCCTCATATCTAAAAGTTAAAGTTTTCATATCTTAAAGTTACTAAGCTGGAAAAACTAGCTGTTATTAGAAAGTGACATGCTCCATAAGTCATTTCCATTTTATTTACAGCTGACATTATTGTTGATTTGTCCTTTTACTTTTTATAACTGACATGGCAAAGCTATGTTTCCAGAGAACACAGAACTACCTTCAAGTGACCAGGTTTTGTGTTTTCCCATGTTTCTGGATCACATCTTCACTATTGGAAGCCAATTAACCTTTATCTACAGAAGTGCCTATGGCCATATAGGAAGGATCTATACTTGGAGACTAAAACATATGAAGAACAGTTACAGGAACTGGGGTTGGCTAGTCTAGTGAAGAGAAGGACCAGGGGAGACATGATAGCGGCCTTCCAATATTTGAGGGGCTGCCACAGGGAGGAAGGGGTCAAGCTATTTTCTAAAGCGCCTGTAGGCCAGACAAGGAATAATGGATGGAAACACTGAACAAGGAGATATTTAATCTGGAAATAAGGAGAAACTTTCTGACAGTGAGAACGATCAACCAATGGGACAGTTTGCCATCAGAAGTTGTGGGAGCGCCATCACTTGAGACTTTCAAGAAGAGATTGGACTGCCATCTATCAGAAATGGTGTAGGGTCTCCCACTTGGGCGGCGGGGGGGTGGGTTTGGACTAGATGACCTACAAGGTCCCTTCCAATTCTGATTATCTGTTATCTGACTCTGTGGAAGTTATTTCATAGGCCAAATCAGTGTGAACTTACACAATGAGGAAATTATTCCCACCCTTGTTGCTATCAAGACATATCTATCTGCCACTAAATCTGATACAGCTGCATATTTAAATACACTTTGATAACATTTATTCAATAAATACTGTCAATCTTTCTCCAGGTAAGAATGGTAGGAACACAAAAGCATCCCAAAAGTTTTCAGATACAGTTCCACAGTGTTGCACATCTAACAATGTGTAGATCAATAAAAGGCCAGGCTGTTTTACCTCTGGTGTTAGGAGAACAGTATTCCCCAGTGTTTAGTGTTTAGGCCTAGGTAATGAGAAGTAAGCCAAAGGTACAATGACCCATGTGAATAGTGTGATACAAGTTCTGAACTATAAGGGGGAAATTTAAATATAATTTTGTATAATTATACTATAACCAAAAAAATGCTGATTCTGTTGTAAACAACAGACAATCCACTCTGTTCTAGTCAGAGTCCATCATGGCACCAGTGTTTAATGCTTAAGCCAATTATTTTCTTGGTTAGGTATGGTGTGAAACAAACACAATTGCTAGGAAAATTTGCATTGTAATTTCAACATATTAGCCAGGCATAGCAGTTTCTAGCAGCCTCAGGCAGCTAGACTACATTAAAAAAGCAATACTTTTAACATAATATAACATTCATAATACTTTACTTGATAACAAATTATGTGTTCTAAGTTTGTACAACTTTTTTTCATTTAAGATAATCTAATATTTAACATGGAAACTTATTATCAAAGTCTAAGTATTTGTCTGGATATCAGGTAAACTTACAGCCATGAATTATTTTTTATTTTGCTATATAAAATATTGATAATATTGATAAGGGAGATACAAAATATATTTTAATGGACAAGGATTAATTGATTCCAGTGTCAAAATGTTATTAATGTTGAACATACTCTTATATTAGATATTATATTGGAAGTTTGTAATTTTTGTTCCATGTTTTTAAGAAAAAAATATTGTTTAGTACATTAGTTTTTATTTAGTTGCAGTAGAGTAATATCCATTCATGTCTCTTCACATAAGCCCAGTTGGTTTTAATGAAATGTATTAATTTTACAAAAAAGGTTATAGGCTGCAAACACTTTTCCCTCTAAACATCCTTTTATTCAGGTCAGAATGACACATTTTGCTATCTCCTTGATTTTACTTTCCCCTCCCCCCAAAAAGCCCACTTCATTTGATAATTGACCAATGAAAAGGATTGGATGTGTTAAATACTGTTGTCAGGCCCTGTTTTACAATATGTACAAGAACTTAATTTTTAAATATGCTTTCCCCTCCCCAAATATAGTTCATGAGCATTTAGATATATTTTTAGATGCATCTAAATGTAGACACACAATTTAGGTACATGAGATAAGACATTTAGATACATGATTTTAGACACAGGTATTTATAAGTTTTTACAGGGAAATTCTACAGTGGATGAAAATTGTAAATTAACGTTGTGTTATATTCTTTTTTGTTTAATGGGAGCTCAAGTTGGATGCACAAGTAAGACCAGAACATTTAAAAAACACCAGATTGGAAAAGATTGATTTGAACCAATTGTTAATGGTTGCTAGAGACTGGAGAGTGTTTATAGGATTAATATTCTACATTCTTCTCTTGCCCGTCATATTTCTAGGGAACCCTCAGTAGCAAAGGGTTTCTTGCAAGTAAGAAAGGTATCTCTTTTCTAGCCATCTTATCTACAAAAGAATACTACAAAATAATAGTTATCTTTCATGTAGACTAGGTAAAGCTCACAATATTAGGAAAGGTAAAAATCTACTCTTTTCTTTGATGTACTGAAACATTTAAAGTGTATTGCTTCAAGACAACACACTAGCGTATTAAGAAATATTTACATAACAAGAATTACAGGCTAATGAATCTTTGGATTATTATTCAGACTTTTGCCATCTCACATCTCAATATCTGCATACTGATCCATATCATCAGAGGGTTTTCATCACATTACGATATAATGTTATGTAAAGAGGTTCCCTAATCGAGGTTAATTTTCAAAGGCCAAAGTCAGTGTAACAACTAAGGTTGTAACCAGATACACTATTTCTTTTTTACTCTAAAAAGTCTTACGCATTAGTGGCATACTTCTTTGAAATAATATTGGTGCTGTTATATTACCATAATTTGGATGGGATACTTTACAGATATACCTTTATATTTTCAAACTTAGACTTTTTCCTTTTAACCTGCAGTTTCTTCCTTTATTTATATTCCTTCAGTTTAACCTTCATTCATTTTTCTTCAACTCAATCCATATCTTTCATATTGGTCATTTTGCAAGCTATTCAATCTCCATAAATTGAGACTTCCAAATGGGTAGAGATGCAAATATTGCCACCTCTGAAGCTCTAGTAGCTTCCAGGGGCACTACTCCACTGGATATAAAACCTTATTTGTGAAATTGGGCCTCATGCATCATAAGGTTTTTTTTAATCTATCTATCTATCTATCTATCTATCTATCTATCTATCTATCTATCTATCTATCTATCTCCCATCTTTATTATTTTTACAAATAACTCAAATCACCCAGCTGACTTTGTAATCTCCTGCTTTCTAGCATGGTGCCTTAACCACCAGACCAAACTGACTCTTGCTGCTTGTGTACCAGTCCTACTACACAACCATTTCCCTACTTTGCTTGTTTGATGCTGTGACCAGATTGGTACAGGAGTTTTCCAGACTTATAGTTTTGGGAAACTTCAACCCTGCTTGTTCTGGGGCCACAAGTTGGAAGTGCTTCAGGAGAATGGCCACCACAGCAATCATGAATATGATCCAAGTTTTAGGCAGCCCCATGGTAGACTTGGCTTTTTCTCAGGACAGTCATAGCATCACCATGGTGTGTGTGTGTGTGTGTGTGTGGTGTTGTGATTAGCCATTTGTCATGTACACATCACACTTTCTTAGCCTTGGATTTTCTATGGAAGGAACAATTTAATTGGTATCACTCAAGTGCCTCATAGCTCTTGAGGGGTTCCAATGGAAAGTTGTGATAGTCCCCAACATTCTGCTTTATAAGTTGATTGAGTCTTGTTTGTTTGTTTGTTTGTTTATTCATTCATTCATTTTACCTTTATTATTCTTATAAATAACTTAAGATGGTGAACATATCCAACACATCATCTTCCTCCTATTTTTTCCAAAACAACAATGCTATGAGGTGGGTTGGGCTGAGAAAAATTGACTGGCCCAAAGTCACCCAGGTGGCTTTCATGGCTAAGATAAGAACCAAACTTAGGATCTCTTGCTTTCTAGCATGGTACCTTTACCACTAGACCAAACTGGTGATGACAGTTGAGTCAGTTCATGTCTATTTGAACTCTCTGGGCTCTTGGGTCTTGGAGAATGTTTTGGCTTTTAGAGGAATTTGATTAAATGGCATAGGAGTATGTCTGGAGTATTAATAGAAGAAGAAAAAGAACAAGAGCAAGCATGGTTAAGATTTTTTATTAAAATTATATTATGGCAATAACCTAAATAATTGCAATGGAATGTGCTGATGAGAACATGAGGAAAATGATTAACCAAGAGATTGTTCATAGTTGCTTAATGGTCATAAAAAACTTAAAAAGAACCTGCCCTAACTGATCAGTTAAATTTAGTGGCAGGAAGTTTGTACTTTTAGACTTCCAAGATTTATGTTAGCCCTCCTAGGTAAACCAGAGAGGAAACATACCTAGATGAGTTGAATCTACTTTATTGTTAAGGGTACAGTAACAGAATCTTGCAAGTCTGAAAGTACAAGATTCAGCACACATGGCTTCTGCTCAAACAGTGGGTAGTAGCCATAGCCAGGAGAGCCTTTGCACAAATCCATCTTATGCACTATTTGCACTAATTCCTAACTTGGGAACCACTGCTCATGATCACTCATTCATTAGTCACCATTGCAATACTTTGTGTGAGCCTGCTTGAAAAGCAGTCAGGAAGCTTTCCGTTGCTCGCCTGAGTTATGGTTCAGAGGAGTAGCATAGTAAATAAATAAACTTCAATCCACAAGATCAGACCCCCCCACCCCGCCTTTAGAATTTTTAATTCCTTCTCTTGGTTTCATTTATGCCCAGATTTTTCTTTCTTTAATTTCTCTCTCGTTCATCATACATGAATCTATTTATTATTTATTTATTAAATTTGATTGCTGCCTATCTTGTCACAAGGTAACTCTGTCACTCATTATGTTTTTGGTCCTTCCACACTTTCACCAAATTCTTTTGAGAAAGATAGTAAAAGTGTAAACTAAATTATCAGCCTTAATTGTGCCAATGCCACCTGCAACATACTGTGCTCAGTAGCAGTCTGTTTTGGCTTATTTTGGCCAAAATACTAAAGCCCAGCAAGTTCATACTGTTCTGTGCAAACTACACCCTGTAATTTAGAGACTATCATCATTCTGCCAACTAAGAGGTTAATGTAGTGTACTCACATTCAGTCATTTAGTACTTTTGACCAGTGTGGTTCTGTTGACTTACAGAAATTCAGAGTAAAATGTGTAGATTCCAAACCAGGATTTAGAGTTTCCTGCATTATATCATGATAGAACCCCTTTTCCTCCATTCCAGTCCCCCCCCCCCATTTATCTCCTTCTGCCCTTGTTAAATAAATTAAAAGTGTGGGATACTCATTTATTTATTTCACACCCATTTTTTTTACATTTATTCAACTTATTCCCTTTTCATCCACCTCCTTATAGTTGCTACTTACTCTTCCTTCCTGATATTTGAATCTTGTTTTTGTGACTTATTTGACAATATTTCAAAGACAGCAATGAAATATATATGAAACGTTATGTTCTGTTATTATTTGTAGGTCTATTATTATCTTTAGGATTTTGTGTCTATTGGCAGATAGAATATTTCTCCTTCTAATTACTGTTTCTTGACATTGCAGTATTAAAGAACAATCCATTTCACTTCTTGCTGCCACATTCTCCCATGAGTTAACCCTAAATTATTTTTTCCCATTAGAACAAGCCTGGACATGCCCATGGCAAGACACCATTCTTGGGTTACCCCTCCCAGGTAGGTTTTCTAAAGCTTTTTCAGAGGACTATTACATCCTATCCTTTGAGATATTGACTATAGAAACAGCCTCCAAAAGACATCTTTTGCCTTAATTTTTCCATGTCTTGAGCAAAATACTCAAGTTGTCTAGAAAGAAACAACAAGAAATCTTCACTTTTAGGATGTGTTGTAGATTGTACATTGCTTTGAGTCATCTAATGAATATTCAATTTACATCTATCTCAGGAATCTAGTTGTGTATGAATTGCAAATAAATAACTGTTGGTTGATATGTGCATTTTAGATATATCACTAACTAGAAATAATTCCTTGACTAATTTTCAGAGATAAATACAAACATTCTGTTCAATTTTGTTAGGCTTTTAATTGTATTATAGTTCTGTGGAAGAACTTGATACCCTGATTTGGTGCCTTTTGAAAGTATCAGGGCATGAAGTTGGTGACAGCTGTGATAGTGGTTTGGCAGTAGAGTGGATTGAAATGTGAAAGGTGTGGAATTTAAAACTCAGCAATCAGGTCACTAATATTTAGCAATTATTCCCATTTTGTGTTTTATTGTTCTCAGAACAAAATAAAGGAGCTGTTCATCACATTGAATAAGTCACCAGTTTATTTTGCATTTTTGTGAGGTATTTTCATCAATAGCTTATTTTCAGGTATTTTAAATATTGAGAAGAAACATGCTATTTTGGGCAATAATCAAGTTAACAAGCTGATGAATGATTGGGGTATTTCCTAGCCTTATTTAGGGTACTTATCAAGCAGTAAACACTATTGCTAGGTAAGAACACCAATCAGTTTGTTAGTACCTCAATCAGTATCTTTTATTGTGCTTTGATTTCTGCCTTAACTGAGATGTTTGACAATCACAGCAATGGCAAACAGCAGGACTCTAGCCCTTTAGCTGACAATAAAAAAGTCCCACAGTGTTCGAAAGTGATTGTCTAGTAAGAACAAGAAAGATGACCAAGATAAATAATGTAGCTTTCCTTGCTCTGATATTTTCTGCATATACAATGAAATACCCCCCACAGTCAGAATTGGAGTTATTATTTTTAATTATCATTATTCGATTTAGTTGTACACTTTTCTTTCTTGAAACAGGAGCTCACTTCATCTGGAAGACACTAGACTGTGGAAAGCTGCTTTAAAATATTACAAGAATTGCTTGTGTTTATCTGAAACAGTGTAATTCTGTTGCAGTATTTCATTTTCAATAGCCCCTAGACTAACTTTGCCTGGATATTTCAGATAATGAAGGCTTTCCCAAGTAGCTATAGCAGTTGTAAGTCAAAATATTTTGATGAATAAACAGAAGGTAATGAACTTGTAGAAGCCCATAAGGTTGGTATGAACATAGACACTGTGCTTAATGGCAGATAACATACAGAAGTTTGAGTTTGCTTTAGAATGGCAATTAAAAAGATGCTTTTTATGTCTTTTTAACTAGAAATGAAGCCTAGAGAATTAGTGCAAAAGATGCAGAATTTATTATATTATCAGAAAGCTATTTAGAATAATTTGTACAGATATTTTCAAATGTTGCCTTATCAGCAAATAACATTTCTGAAAAGTAGCTAGTAGGTTGAGACTCAGAACTTTCAATGGGCTCAAATTTGATAGGACATCAAGCTCATGTCTTACTATCTGCCACCAGCTACAGTTGCTTCACCCCCAGGTACAATCAGGGATATATTTTTTTGCTATAAATGAATAATTCACTTATGTGGCTGACAGTTACGTTGCACTGAATCCCGGAGGTAAGAAGAAATTGATGTATTCTAGAAACCACTTAAATAGTTTCTGTCTTTACTAGACAAATTGATGCGTGGGTAAATCATGTTGTATAATAATGTGCAAAAGGTGTTCATTTACACGTGTACTCCAGCATTGCATCAGTGTTGGCTAAACAACAAAAAATGAAGTTATCCCACTCAAACAAACTTTCTTGATATTCTTTTTAATGAATCGCCATAAATGCCTGTTCAAATGTCTGCCATATAGGCAAATGGTTGTAGGTGTCTTTATCCAAGTTATGCAATTGTGTGCCTGAAATACATAGAAAATGGTTTCCAGTCATATTTTATTCATAAAGGTCCAGTGGAAGATTAGGCTAATCACTGGTCTACTGCTGTTGTTTAATTTTTAATTTTTCTTTTCTTGGATAAATCTTCAACTTGGGGAGATTATTAACACAGGTACAATCTAGCCCGATAACAAAATGTTTGCTTTATTTTATCATGAAATTCGGGGTAGTGGTAGAGTAAACATTTTTACAAAGATCAGTTTATCATGTGGGGGGGTAGATTGGATACTAGATGTATATGTTGTATAATTTTATTTGATTGTTAGAAATATCTTTTCATAATTTTGTTAATAAATTTTCTTAATGTGGAGATCTTGTAAAGAAATAAATGTCAGAAAAAGTGTTAAATAGGGATATATATATCTGTATCTATCTAACTGACTGTCTGTCTTTCTGTCTGTCACAAGTAATTCATACTGCATTTCTATAAATAAATGCAGAAGGGAACGTACAGAGAGATATTTTAGTGGATTTACAGCCTGAGAATATTATCAAACTTTCAAGGCAGAAATCTAGCTTGCAAGTTTAGAATAAATGTACCAAAGGGAAGAAGGAAAATTATCTGTATTAAGAGTATTTCCTGTTCAACATTGTTCAACTTTTATTATTTTAAGCATTTCTATATCACTTCTCATTTAAAAGAAAATATGGAGCAGATCCGTTTGATTTCAGTAAGTTTTGGGGTGCACAACTGTTTTTCAGGTAAAGGTTGATTGATTTTAAATTAGTAGCCAGGAATTGTACTTCACAGAGTAGGTACAACCAATGCTAAAATTACATTTTATTTGATTATTTTTTAATGATGTCCTTTCTTAGCTTTGGAGTAATGGCATAAATAGAGCCAATGTCTTCTGAGGGGGTGAGAGAGAGAGAGAGAGAGTGACTGAAATTCTAAGGGCTGAAAATCATGATAGTCAATAAATATGATCGAATATATGCTTGGCAGAGCAGAAAAAGGAAAAAAATAAGCATTTGAGACAGTTTTCCACAGTTACATAGCTTCAGTAATCTCCAACTACAATGCAGTATGGATTGCCAAGTGATATTTCAGATCTTTCCGTATTAATTTTGTAAAAACAGAATATGTTTATTCCTATTAAAAAGTTATTTCTCCTATTTAGAGTTCCATTTTATGCCTAACATACCCATCAGACTTTTGGCGTAATGTCAATTAACATACCTCTTCCATAGGATATCATACTTACCTTGAATCCAAGATGTTTCTACAGTATTTCTTTCTCACACATCCAGATGTTTGGAGTAGAAAGAGATTTGATTTTTGTTCTTTACATCGTAAATAATTTGATTGATTTCAAATTGTTCAGTTAGTGTGTGCTGTAGATTTAACACATTTTTGTTGCATTATGGGAGGGGAGAGAAAGAATATTGCAGCACAAGATCTGCCCCTTTTGTACGTCCGTTGCAACATTATACATATGTAAGAAGTACAACTTATGTCACAGTACTTGGTTTGACTAAGCCATCACATTCTGCAGATGCCTCTGGTTGTTTCTGTTAATTTCCAACTCATGATTAATGCACTGTTAGGTTTATATTATTAAGTTATATGAAATGATATATGTATAATAATGGCAATATGTTGTTTTAATTGGAAAAGTTGGATTACATATAACATTAAGGGTTTTTTAATTTTATATTATATGGTAGCATTGCTTCTGAATATTTATATAGAATTTCAGTGCCTAGAGCTTCTAAAAGGGAACAGGCTATATACCATAGGTACCTTATATTTGTTTAATTTAAAATGGAAGGTCTCAATAAAAGCATATTTTCATTTGCAAATAATGTCATGGTTGATAATATCTACCAGGTATTTTATTTTTAATAGCTTGCCATATGCTAAATAGACTAGGTACTTTTCACTGCAATATCAGATTGATGCATTCTTTCTATAAATGGAAGGTTTAGCATATTTGTTATATTCTTACTAATTTGTCCTGTTTCAGTAGAGGAATGCTTGTAGTAAAGAAAATTCTAGAGATCACCTTGAAAAAACAAAACCTTGTAATTTTTATGTAACTTGAGGAAATAAAAGTAACAGGAACATTGGGGGAGTTGGATAAGTGAAGCTGGATTCTTGCTCTTAAAGGAATCTAAAACTGAGTCTAGTTAAGTCTTGAACTTCAAAGGAAAGGCTTTTAATAAGCTGAGGGAAGTGGTATGTGGGATCCCATGTCATGAGAAGCTATGCGAAAAGGAGGCCAAAAGGATGGAGCTCCTAAAATTGGAGAATTTGAAAATACAGTTGAAGGTAGGTCAAATGAGGGAAAAGTATGAAGGACAGCAGAAAAAGCCAAAAGGCTTAGGGAAGATCCAAAAACAGAAAAGAGGGCATATATAAAATGGAAAAAGACCCAGGTCGCAGAGTAGAGAGAGGCTGCCTAGAATTGTAGAACAGAAGAGTGAAAATACAAAGGATGCTAAGAATAAAATAGGATTCTTTATTTATGTTCAAAATATTAAAAAGGCTGTGGTTCTGTGTAGATGGCAAAATACTAGTAGGTAAGAAATGAAAGGCAGATATAAAGTACTTTACTGTGCACTGGCTAGCTTAATACCAGTTCTTGAGTTAGATCCCATTTCAGATCATAAGGCTGTGATGGCGAACCTATGGCACGCGTGCTGGCGGTGGCATGCAGAGCCATCTCTGCCGGCATGCGAGCTGTCACCCTAGAGCAGGTCCACTGCACAGGTGCACTTGCTGCCCGCCCACCAGCTGATCGCTGGGTAGCTGCCGCGCATGTGCGGGGGAGACGCATGCGCATGTGCAGAAACATGCAGCATGCATGGGGGGGGTCACACATACATGTGCAGAAAGGCATGGTGCTTGGGGGTCGTGCATGCATGCTCAGGGGGCCTGCCCCCCCATGTGCATTGTCTTCTGGGTGCTGGCACATGAAGACAGAAAGGTTAGCCATCACTGTCATAAGGATTTGTTTTAAAGAATTTAGAGATCAATTACTAGAAATCAGTATAGTGTTCTCAGGAATATTGCCAGACTAACATCTCATTTTTGATCAGGTAGATTGTGATAATTCTGCAGATATAGTATTTTCTGCATTCAGCAAATTATTTGGTGTAGTACTCCATGGCATGATAATTATTTAACTGAGTATATTGGATTGGATGGAGGGAAGTAACAAATGTTCTGCAAGATATAAAAAAAGAGCACTAGGTAAATAGCACCTATATAACTGGCTTTAAGCAGAAACCTAGTTAGTGGTGGGATGAGAAGCTACCAGGGAATCTTAAAAGCGTACACTAAATTGGAAGGTTGAAAGAAAAAGAAAGTACAATCAAATCATTTTGCACCATTACCAAAAACACATAGATGTGTTTATATAATCATTGGTACTGAGCTAAATTCAGGAGCAATTACACTTTCTCTTTCTGACCAATAAGCTGACGTTTTTCTGGTTTGTTTTTCTGGTTTGTATCTAATGGTATATATTTAAATATGTAGGGGAGAGTTTTGCAGGGATTCATAGCAATCTATGCTATTATAAATATTTTTTTCTGAATGTCTACATTAGTTTGTACAGAGCATTCATTCATTCATTCATTCATTCATTCATTCATTCATTCATTCATTCTATATACCTAACCATTTAGCACACAATTCAGAGTGGCATCCATTATCATATAGAGTCATGTAAAGTCCATAAAATCTTATAGTAGAAAAACATAAAAAACAAACCAAAATACAAAGCAAAGAAGTACAGAAAAGCTTCAGGAGGATATTTTAATTATTTTGGATTTGTGGATTTGTGTTATTTTTCCTAGACATCTTAAGGTTCAGTAAGCTGCATCTCAAAAACGTATATTATTTTAATTGAAAATTCACCCAAATGCAAGTTAGTTCAAACATCAAGCAATTTCCATATATCTGTTGTCAGCACTGTTAAATGATAACTAGATAAGTTTGATGTTGGTTATAAATCTCTTCTTCCAGTCACCATTGATTACCAAGGCCAAGTCAATTAAAGCATCTCAGCCATGTTTAACAGTGGGATAAGAGGAATCAAAACCAGTCTTTTACTGTAATATATATCTCATGAGATTATACATTCAATTTCAGATATATTTGAATAATATCAATTTAACTAAATATTGAATATATCTACTGAATGCTCCTCAGAGAGCAGCTTTTCATTTTCTTTTTCAGGGAATGTAAATCAATATAGTTTAATTTCCTTTATAAGGCTTTTGGAAGGCACTTTTTATATCAATAAAAGTAATGTGGGTGTGTATATCTTCTATCATATATAAAATGCAGTGATATATTGTACAAACTTTTACAGTTTTATTCTACTTTGTTTTCTAAAATTCAATTATTTATAAGATGCTAAATAATTTAATACTTTAAATTTTAATTATCTCCAGCAATTATCACTTAGTATTCTGTTCCAAACTTTTAATCACAATAGATTTCACTTCCTTTTTAAATCTAGAAAATATTTAAAATACATTGGCTTATCAGGAAAATTCATTCTTTTCCTTTCAAAATGTAATACAAATTCATCGTTTCAACTCTTCATTTTCTATCTAGACCTTTCTGAAAACTTACATAACATGTATTCTCTACTCTTATGTAGATATCTCACCAGTATTTGCCTAAATTCAATGCACATACACACAGGCTGAAATTTTGTATTTAAATTTTGAAAGTAAGGAACATAATGTAGTTTCTTCTAAAGCCTTTTCATTTGAACCTGCTGTTGGAGAATTGGATAAATGGGAAGTGTTTCTCTTTTCCCCATAATGTGCAAAACATGTAAAAGCAAGTGAAAAAAATAATGCATAATTTAGTCATCAGTTTGGGGCCCCGCACAGAGCCGCATAACATTCTTCACCTCTCTACTATGAATATTGCCTTCCTCTAGTTGATTATGTATAATCCTGCAAGGATGAGCTGTACTTCCAAACTGTAAATTGATGCTGTGTGAGAGAAAGAACACCAAATAACCATTTCCATGTGACGCTAGTCTTTGCTGTACTGGAGCAGCTGTAAAGAACTGCATTGAAGATAGTTGTTATTCAGAAACTGCCTGCAGGTAGAGATTGAAGTGAATTCACAGAATTCCTGTTTTCAATGTTAATTGCTCCTATCATATTTTCATTAGAATGTAGGGTTGGCTTTGTTATTATTTTTATCACAACTTGTATTTTTACACTGGGAAAGCCTACTATCCAAAAGAATGTTTACAACCTTGTGTGCAGCTTGGCTTTTGCTAACTGGTATATAGAATACTATGTTGCATTTATTCTATATAAAATACAAAAAAACTAAATTGAATACTCTGCAAGTCAAGCTTTATGCAAAGAAACTTTATGTAAACACTACTGCTATCTTATTCAGAATATTTTCTAAAATATTGTTTCTAAAATAAAGGAACTAATTCTACAATATTTGGATACCCCTTCCAGACAAACCATTTGCAGTTGCCAGGAAAAGCACCAATGTGAGAAAAAGTGCAGTATATGTATATACATTATAAATCATTATATGGTTTTCTTTAGAAATGCTTTTTGGGAGATTTTTGCAAGTAGTATTGTTTGATCTAGTGGTTAAGATAGCAGACTAGAAACCAGGAAACTGAGTTCTAGTCCTGCCTTAACAATTAAAGCCAGCTGGGCCAGTCACTGTCTTTCAGCTCAATCCACCTCACAGGGTTGTTGTGGTGGAGAAAACAGGAAGAAGAAGGAGTATTAGATATTTTTGATGCTTTGAGTTATTTATGAAAAATAATAAAGGTGTCAGGACTCTGGCATCCACCCCCATTTAAATCATGAATCTCTAGCCGCATCTCTCAGAGTTTAAAAAGAAGATTTATTAGTAGTGAACATGCTGGTGCTACCTGGGTGAAGCCGACTCTGAGACACATCATTCATTTCACCCTTGACCCTGGTCTTGTCCCACTGTCTTGATATATATTCTCCAATGGGACACATCCTTAGCCAAGAGAGCCAATCATGCTCTCCAGTAATAATCTTGCGCACCAAAAGCTTTGGTCACCTAGAGATTATCTATGAAGCATTTAAGGAATGTACTACTTCCCCCCTCCCTTTCTGCTGGCAACTCTAAAAGACCAGAGAAATATTTTTGAGTTGACATTTGTTCACTTCTGTTCGACACAAAAAGAAAACAAATTTATTGCAGGCATAGAACTTAGGGTTGTGAACTCCCCCCAGGCTTGGTCGAGTTTTCTGCATGGTACCTCATCACAAGGCGATCAGCTTGGACGTTCCTACTCTTTACCTAAGATGCCTCTGATAAGGGATCCACTTGATTAAATATTGAAGCTGTCTCCTGAGCCACCTTGAATCGAGGATTCGCTGCACCTCATATGACTCAAGCTCTGTAAAGGACCTTGGAATACTCACCTCTAATGATCTAAGTGCTAGAGCCCACTGCAACTACATAGCCAAAAAGGCATTAAGAGTTGTTAACCTAATCCTACGTAGCTTTTTCTCTGGTAATATCACACTACTAACCAGAGCATACAAAACATTTGCTAGACCAATACTCGAATACAGTTCATCAGTCTGGAACCCACACTACGTATCTGATATTAGCACAATTGAGAAAGTCCAGAAATATTTCACAAGAAGAGTTCTCCACTCCTCTACTCGTTGTAGAATACCTTATGCCACCAGACTTGAAATTCTAGAACTTGAAAATCTTGAATTACGCCGTCTTCGGTCTGACTTAAGCATGGTATATAAAATCATACATTGCAATGTCCTACCTGTCAATGAATACTTCAGCTTCAACCATAACAACACAAGAGCACACAATAGATACAAACTCAAAGTAAACCGCACCAAACTTGATTGCAGGAAATACGACTTCAGCAATAGAGTGGTCAATGTCTGGAATACTCTACCCGACTCTGTAGTTTCTTCCCCAAACCCCAAAAACTTTAACCTTAGACTGTCTACTATTGACCTCACCCCTTTCCTAAGAGGTCTGTAGGGGCGTGCATAAGCGCACCAACGTGCCTACCGTCCCTGTCCTATTGTTTCTCTTATTCTTTTATTTTTCTTATATGTACCCATTTCATGTATTCACAACTATGTATACATTTATACTTATTATCTTGTAAACAATTGGCAAATCAAATAAATAAATAAATAAATAAATAAATAAAAATAATGGGTTTGGCTCCCTATGATCATGCGGTCTGGGGGCTCATGAGTAGTGGCCTCAGGGTCGATCCCACCACAGGTTTTAAGAGGCTACTATGGAATTCCCTAACAGTCAGGGCAACTTCAGTTGCACCATGACTGGGTTGATTACCTTTACTATGGGGAAAGGTCCCATGAACTTTGGCCCCAACTTCTTACTAGGGAGCCTTAACCTCAAGAATTTGGTGGAGAGGTAGACATTCTCCCCCACCTGGAATGGCCTTTGCGGGGCCCAGTGTTTGTCTGCCTGTCTGTTATAGCTCTGTGCTGCTTTTGCCAGTGCCTTTTTTACATTCTCCCAAGTTGCTTTCAGCATTGACATCCAATCGGTCAGGCTGCCTGAGAAGGGGGGATCCCTTGGATACTCAGGCATTGGGACAAAGTCCATGTTGCTCACTACTTTGAAGGGGGTTAGTCCCCTGGGTTAGTGCTACTGTGAACAGCATTATTGTATGCGACCTCTGCAAAAGGCAGAAGGTCCACCCAATTGGATTGATGATAATTCACGTAGCACCTCAGGTACTGCTCTACCTCCCCCCCATTGGTACTTGGATGAAACTCCCTCCAAAATTTGGCTGTGAACTGGACTCCTCTGTCTAAGATAATTCTCCATGGTATTCCATGTAGGTGGTAGATGTGTTTCAAAAACAGGTTGGCTGAGTAACTGGTGGGCTGAGGATAGCCCGCTGCAAGGTATGAAATGTGCCTGTTTGGAAAATAGGTCTATTACAGTCCAGGTCACCGTGTTTCCTCCACTTTTCGGCAACTCTGCTATGAAATCCATTGCGATCTCCTAAGGGATTTCATCAGGGACTTTGGGGTCCTGGCCTGTGACCAGTCCCACATCCAATCCACTTTTCCAAGTTCACTCAAGGGGCTTCTTCCTTTTTGGGCCTGAGGATGGGAAAACTCAGCCTCAGAGGCTTTAGGAATTTATCCTAAAATTCCTAAAGTACTTATCTGGTTTTCTTTCCTCCACTCTTCGCTTCAGAATTCAAGGAGTGCTGATCTCCAGCTTTAATTATGCTATCAGCTTCTGATTGGCCCTGGCTGGAGGCCAAGTATTTCTCCTCCTGATAGCCCGATCTCTGCCATGGTTGTCTGAGTTTCTCTCCAGGCACCCCAGATGTCGGGGAGTGATCGGAGACTGGGACCCAGGACCCAGTCATTGATTTATTGTGAGAGTTGGCTTGCTGTCAGGGTTCTGGCATCCACCCTCATTTAAATCATAAGTCTCTAGCCTCATTTCTCAAAGTTTAAAAAGAAGATTTATTAGGAGTGAACATGCCGGTGCTGCCTGGGTGAAGCCGACTCTGAGACACATCATTCATTTCACCCTTGACCCTGGTCTTCTCCCACCCCCAGTGGGGCACATCCTTAGCCAAGAGTCATCAATCATGCTCTCCAGTAATAATCTTGCACGCCAAAAGCTTTGGTCACCTAAAGATTATCTATGAAGCATTTAAGGAATGCACTACTCCCCCCCTCCCTTTCTGCTGGCAACTCTAAAAGACCAGAGAAATATTTTTTGAGTTGACAAAAGGTACATAAATAAATAAAATAAACTGTACATAAACATGGGAGACTATCATTGCAGAAATATTAGGAACATTATTATGAGTCATCTCCAAATGAGATGGGCAGCACACAAATCAGAAAGGTAGGTAGGAGGTAACTACCGTGTTTCTCATATAATAAGGCCGGGTCTTATTTTTTTTTGAGCCCTGAAAAAACGGCTAGGCCGTCTTTTCGGGGACTTAATTCCCCCTTGCATCTTAGGGCGGGAGGCGACGGCTTGGATGTTGACCTCGGCATTGGTGGGACACTTTGTATCAGGATCAACGCAGGCAGCACCATATCCGGGTGTGCAACAAAAGTATTTCCTAACAGCAAGCCCCCGCCATTTCCCCCATTTCGCATGTTTTAATATAGGCCTTAATTTGGGGAGGGGCTTAATTTCATTTCATGCCTATAAAACATGCTGGGACTTCCTATTGGGGGAGGCCGTATTGTTGGAGAAACAGGGTAGATAGATAGATAGATAGATAGATAGATAGATAGATAGATAGATAGATAGATAGATAGATAGATAGATAGATAGATAGATAGATAAAAAATCTGAACAGGGAATACAGGTAATCCTTGACTTTCAACCATTCATTTATTGACCACTTGAAGTTACAATGGCACTCAAAAAAGTGACTTGACCTTTTTCACACTTACAACCATTGCAGCATCCCCATTGTTACATGATCAAAATTCTAATGTTTGGCAACTGGTGTGTATTTATGATGGTTGCAGCAAGTCCCAGAGTCATATGATCACCGTTGCAACCTTATAACAAACAAAGTCAATGGAGAAGCCAGATTTACTTAAAATGTAATGATTCACTTAACAACTGTGGCAAGAAAAGTTGTAAAATGGGGCAAAACATTCTTAACAATTGTCTTGCATAGCAAGAAAAAATTTGGGCTCAATTGTGGTTATAAATCAAGGATTACCTATAGTTGAGATTTTGCCACAAGCATGTTGACATAAAACATGTTGCTTCAAAGGGTGCCAAATAGAAGAAACACAAGATGTTAATTTGTTAATTTGACTTCACCATACAAACAGTCTGACAGCCCAATGATAATGTTTGAAAAAAATAAGTGGTGGAATTTCTTTCAAATACAGTTATGGAACTTGCAGAAATAGAATCTATAACAGCATTCTTTTATCACCTGTATTAAGGGCACGAAATTATGTACAAAATAAAGTTGTGTGACAAAACAAATGTAACAGGTCTTTTATTAATAAATAAAAATAATGCAGAATTTTGATGAAACCAACTAATGGCAGAAAATATTTGACAGATTGACACATTCTCTAAATCATCCCACCTTTTCCGCGCGCCGCCTTGCGAACCCCCCCCCCCCACCACCTAAGCCTTTTTCAATGCGGCCGCCGAACCCCCCCCCAGGCTGCGCCCCCACGGACCGGGGTTGGGCCTGCTCTAAATCCTTTAAATCTCTTGCTGTATTGACTATGTTTCTGTGTATTAGGGAACTACCTGTTTATGGCTTATGAAATTCTCATTGCATGTTGTTCAAGAAAACCATTTCTGTTAAATTTTACATCTTAATAAATGATAAGCATAAGATAAGAAATAATCTTTTAACAGATCATTTAACAGATTTAACAGATAATCAGAGTTGGAACGGACCTTGTAGGTCATCTAGTCCAAGCCCCTGCCCAAGCAGGAGACCCTACACCATTTCTGACAAATGGCAGTCCAATCTCTTCTTGAAAGTCTCAACTGATGGCGCTCCCACAACTTCCGAGGGCAAGCTGTTCCATTGGTTGATTGTTCTCACTGTCAGAACGTTTCTCCTTATTTCCAGGTTAAATCTCTCCTTGTTCAGTTTCCATCCATTATTCCTTGTCTGGCCTACAGGTGCTTTAGAAAATAGCTTGACCCCTTCCTCCCTGTGGCAGCCCCTCAAATATTGGAAGACCGCTATCATGTCTTCCCTGGTCTTTACTAAACTAGCCAACCTGGTTCCTGTAATCATTCTTCATGTGTTTTAGTCTCCAGTCCCCTAATCATCCTGGTTGCTCTTCTCTGTACTTTTTCTAGAGTTTCAACATCTTTTTTGTAATGTGGTGAACAAAACTGGATGCAGTACTCTAGGTGTGGTCTTACTAAGGCTTTATAGAGTGGTATTAGTATCTCCCTTGATCTTGATTGTATCCCTCTGTTAATACAACTTAGGATTGCATTAGCTTTTTTTGGCTGCTGCTGCATTTAGAGTATTTGATTAGCTGGTTGTCCACTAAGACTCCAAGATCCCTCTCACAGTTACTGCTATTGAGCCTGGTTTCACCCAGTCTATATGTGTACTTTTGGTTTTTCTTGCCTAAGTGTAGGACTTTAGTTTTCTCTACATTGAAATTCATTTTGTTAGATACGGCCCAGTGTTCTAGTCTGTCAAGATCCATTTGGATCTTGAGCCTATCTTTTTGGGTGTTAGCTATTCCTGCCAGCTTAGTATCATCTGCAAATTTGGTAAGTTCCCCTTCTATTCCCTCATCTAAGTCATTAATGAAGATATTGAAGAGTACTGGCCCTAAGATGGAACCTTGTGGCACCCGACTGCTTACTTCCCTCCATGTAGACTTAGACCCATTAAGGACTACTCGTCGAGTACAGTTTGCCAGCCAGTTGTGAGTCCATCTAGTGGTGGTGCTATCTATTCCACTTTTTTCTAGCTTACTAAGAAGTAGGTTGTGGTTTACTTTGTAGAATGCCTTGCTGAAATCTAAATATATTATGTCCACAGTATTTTGCTGGTCTACTAATTTAGTCACTGTGTTGAAGAATGAAATAAGATTGGTTTGGCATGATCTGTTTTTTAACAAACCCATGCTGACTGCTAGTTATTACTTTACTTGTTTCTATATGTTGGCAGATCTGCTTTTTATTATCTTTTCCAGTATCTTCCCGGGTATTGATGTTAGGCTGATTGGTCTATAGTTTCCTGGGTCTGTTTTTTTTTCTTCCTTTTTTGAAGATGAGAACCACATCAGCTCTTTTCCAGTCCTCTGGTAGTTCCCTGGTGCTCCAGGATTTTTGAAAGATATGGTGCAGTGGTTCTGAGATGACCTCTACCAGCTCCTTTAAAACTCTGGGATGTAATCCATCAGGCCTGGGTGATTTGTTTTCATCAAGATCAGACAGGTGTTCTCTTGCTATTTTTTTTTGCTTATTTTAACTTTTATTTCTGGTCTGTCTTTTACAGTTATGTTTTTGGTGGGTTGAGCTATAGTTTTCTTTTTGCGTGAAGACAGATGCAAAGAATGAGTTAAGCAGTTCTGCTTTCTAGTATTTTTTAGTATTTA
Source organism: Notechis scutatus (assembly GCF_049901735.1). Classification (NCBI taxonomy): domain Eukaryota; kingdom Metazoa; phylum Chordata; class Lepidosauria; order Squamata; family Elapidae; genus Notechis; species Notechis scutatus. Next base: position 287,118,165 of record NC_142009.1, read on the forward strand.
GTATTTATTTGATTTGTCAATCACTTACAAGATACAGGTATAAGAATAAATATAGTTTTGAATACATGAGATAGATACTTATAAGAAAAATAAGAGAAACAATAGGACAGGGACGGTAGGCACAATTGGTGCACTTATGCACGCCCCCTACAGATCTCTTAGGAAGGGGGTGAGGTCAATAGTAGACAATCTAAGGTTAAAGTTTTTGGGGCTTGGGGAAGAAACCACAGAGTCAGGTAGAGTATTCCAAACATTGACCACTCTGTTGCTGAAGTCGTATTTTCTGCAGTCAAGTTTGGTGCGGTTAACCTTGAGTTTGTATCTATTGTGTGCTCTTGTACTGTTATGATTAAAGTGTATTCTTTTGCAGGTAGGACATTGCAATGTACTATATGTATTATTTTATATACTATATTTGCAATGTACTATTTTATATACTATATTTAGATTGGACCGGAGACGGCGTAGTTCTAGGTTTTCTATGTCTAGAGTTTCAAGTCTGGTTGCATAAGATATTCTGCAATGAGTAGAGGAGCGGAGAACTCTTCTTGTGAAATATTTCTGGACTTTTTCAATTGTGTTAATATCAGATACATGATATGGATTCCAGACTGATGAGCTGTATTCAAGTATAGGTCTAGCAAATGTTTTGTATGCTCTAGTTAGTAGTGTGATATTACTAGAGAAGAAGCTACATAGGATTAGGTTAACAACTCTTAATGCCTTTTTGGCTTTTTAGTTACAGTGGGCTCTAGCACTTAGATCATTTGAGATGAGTACTCCAAGGTCCTTGACAAAGTTTGGATCCTCAACAAGGTCTTGACTATTTAGCTTGTATTTTATTTTCGGATTTTTTTTTCTGCCAATATATAAGACCGAGCATGTATTTGTTGAGATTTGAAGTTGCCATTTGATTGACCATTCTGATACATAGTCAAGGGCTTTTTGGAGGGTAGTAATATTGTCTGTGGTGTTGAGTAGTTTTACATTATCAGCGAAGAGAACACAGCTGCTCTTAATATAATCACAGAGGTAATTTATGTAGAGTATGAAGAGAGTTGGTCCTAAAACACTGCCTTGGGGGACACCACTGTTGACAGGTACAGAATTTGATAGGACGCTCCCAATTTTGACCATTTTTTGTCTGTTTGACAGGAATCCTTCTATCCAGTTATGTAGGTGTCCAGAGATAGCATAAGATTTTAGTTTTAGGAGTAGTTTGTCGTGTACCACTGAATCAAAGGCTTTACAGAAGTGTGTGTAGATTGTGTCTGTTGCTTTGCCCTGATTGAGTTGTGTAGTCCATATGTTTTTGCAGTGTAAGAGTTGCAGATTACAGGATAGTTTTTTTCTGAAACCAAATTGTTTATTAGAGAGTAGGTTGTTTGTCTCTAAATGGAGGATAATGGATTGGTTAATAATTGATTCCATGAGTTTATAGGTGATGCAGCATAAGGAGATTGGTCTGTAATTTTCAACTAGGCTGGGGTCTCCCTTTTTGAAGATGGGGATGACTGTGGCTTGTGACCATAGTTTTGGCAAGGAGCTGGTCCTGAAAGATTTTTCAAAGATTATGCTTAGAGTTTCTGCTATGGCAGTGGATAGCTTTTTAAAGAAATATGCACATATTCCGTCCGGTCCAATAGATAGGGATGGTTTTAGATTGCGTAGTGCTTTTTCAACAATGTCTTCTGTAAAATCGATATTTATTAGATCATTGTAGTTGTCTGTGGTTCGACTAGGAAGTACTAGGCTTGATCCATTGCTGTTTACAAATACTGAGCCAAAGAATGTGTTAAAGAGGTTTGCTTTGATGGTTTCGGCGTTGCAGTCTTTGCCATTAGGTCCTTTCAGGGGTGGGATGGACCTTGAGTCTTTTAGTTTGTTGTTTACAAAAATGTAGAAAGCATGGGTGGAATTTGGTGCGTAGAAGGTTTTCCTCTTGTTTAATGTGATAATTAGTGCATTCCGTTTTTATTTGGTGGCATAGATTTTTGTATCGGCTTTTGAAGTTGGCAATGTGACCAGATTTGTTTTTTCGCCAAAGTGATCTCTTTTTGGATTGAAGCTTCCTTATTGTTGTGGGTAATCTGTTTTTCCTGGTTTTGGGAATTGTTATTGGTACATATAGTTTGATGGCTCTTTTGATTTCTAGTAAGAATATGTTGTAATGGTCTTCCACAGTATTGCATCCAGTTAATAGAAATTGCCAATCAAGGGATGAGAGATTGTTGTTATAAGATCATAGTTGCCTTTTTGAAGTTACAATTGGGGATTACATCATTGTGGTGATTTTTGTGTGGACGTATGTTGAGACAAATGTCAATCATGTTGTGGTCACTGTTGGAAAAGGGTTCTTTAGTTTGTATTCCGTAAATTAAATTCAAACTATTGCAGAAGATGAGATCGAGGCAGTTGTTTAGTCTAGTGTTGTTGGTTACTAGTTGTTCCAGTCCCAGATTTGTTACAGCATTGTAGAAGGTTGCATGTATGGGTTCAATTGTACATTCATTTAGGGTCCAGTTGATATAAGGTAGATTGAAGTCACCAAGAAAGGTAAAAGCACGTGGGCAGGATGCTGCCCATGTTAGTAGTGTATTTAGCTTGTTTACATGTTCGATGTCATAATCAGGGGCTCTGTAACATAGTAAGAACTGAAATGTGATATTTAAGATCAGTTCACAGATAATGGTCTCAGGAAGAGCAAGCTCTTGGGTAACTTGGATGTTTGTTAGATGTAAGGACTTTTTATAGAAGATACCGTGTTTCTCATATAATAAGGCCGGGTCTTAAGGGTAGCAACACCATCTCCTCTACGGATTTCACGATCGGATCAGTAAACATGATAGTCTCTTACTGAGATAATGGAGTCAGGGAGAGATGTATTGAGCCATGTTTCACAGACAAATATGATGTCGAATTTAGCCGTATTTGGTAAGAGGAGAAATTCAGGTATTTTATTTACAAGGCTTCTTGCATTGAGTAGCTTGCATTTAAGGCCAGTTGTAGTTTGAATTGAGGTAGTTGGGGGCGTGCATGCCTAGTCTTCGGTGATCTTCTCTCTGTTGCCTGTTACTTCCTTGCCATCTTCTCTCTTTAGTGGACCGACTGTTTCCTTGATTTTTTTCTTGTTATTTATATGTTTTTTTTATTATCTTTGACTTTTGTTGCAAGTCTTTGTTCGTTCTGAGCCTTTGCTATCCTGACTTCGTCTTTGTAGATTCTGGCTATCTGCTGATATTCTGCCTTAGTTGTATGTCCTTCTTTCCATTTTTTGTACTTGTCCTTTTTTTCTTTCAATTTGCCAGAGAGATCTTATTTCTTACCAGCAGAAGATGACAAATCCTGAAAGTCATTAGCTTTTATTACAATGTATTAATAATATTAAGTATAACAACTTTTTACAAGTAGGTAGTTAACTGTTTCAGTCTTTTGTTTTATAGCGAAGAATAACATTGATTTAAATTACATTTAATAAGCTTCATCTGAAATACAGTAGACAACTGTGTAATATATGTGTGTATTTGCTAACATTAGGCATGCAGACACATTCATAAACATCTCTCCAAAGGAATGACCCAGCAGTATTTTGGTATAGCATATCCTAAACTTGAATTTAAAATGTTAGGTTATATAGAGTTTAAATTGGCTTTATTTATTTATATGAGTTTGTTTCCAATTCTAAACTAAGCATTACTTATTATAGAGACCAATGTCACATTTTAATCATATTTTGTACCCATAGGGTTTTAGGTTTCCAACAGGCCACCTGTCTTAGACATTCAAAAAAAGCCATGGGACAGATAGGAAGGTGAAATAACTTGTCCTTGAATAAAGAAATTCTTACACTATGTGAACAGTCACAGACAAGGCTATCCAATTTTTCAAACACATATATACCGTGTTTCTCTAGCATTGCTCTATCATGAATGCAATTTTCCTTTCAGTAGCATAAATACAGAATTCATTTATCTATTTCTTGAGAGAATAATTTGCAAATTCTGTCTCTTGCTTATGTGATCCATGAATCTGATGAAAAATACTGTCTGAAGTGTATTTCAGAAAGAAGAGTCTGCATAATGTATACATATCAAACCACCTGCTGGTCTTGGGTTGTTCATTAATGACATGAAACTCTGACCATCCATTGTACAGACCTCTGACACCTGATAGGTGCAATATATTTTATTGTGAAAAATGTAGAACTACTAAAAAGAGAATTTTGCCAAAGCATATTAAATTGCATTTGGAAAGCTGACATTGAATAGCAATGTCTGTTACCATGTGTTGTTGCAATTTCCTTTGAAAATACGCTTGATTTGTTCTGTGTTGGTATATACAAGATATTAAACAATTTGAAGAAACTAAACAGTTATTTATTCCATGTTTCTGTTAATAAAACAAACATGTATCAGCTCTCAGATCAATGAAGACTATAGTTGTGCTGTTTCACAACTCAGATTTAAATAAAATTCATGGTGAGGCAAGGCTCTGGCATAGGTGATAGTAATTTCAATTAGAATAGAGCTGGAAGGGACTTTGGAGGTCTTCTAGTCCAACCCCTGCTCAAGCAGTAGACCCTATGGCATTTCAGAGCAGTGTTTTCTTAAAAATCTCCAGTGAGGAACTACCCATGACTTCTGAAAGCAAGCTGTTCCACGAGTTAATTGTTCTCACTAACTTCTAAAAGCAAGCTGTTCCTCTGGTTAATTGTTCCCACTGTTAGCAAGTTTCTCCTTAATTCTAAGTTGCTTCTCTCCTTGATTAGTTTCCAGCTATTGTTCCTTGTCTTACCTTTTGGTGCTTTGGAAAATAAGTTGACTGCCTCTTCTTTGTAGTGGCTCCTCAAATACTGGAATACTGATATGCCACCCATAGTCCTTTTCTATAGACTGGCCATATCTAATTCCTCTAATCATTTTTGTCTCCAGGCCTTTAATCTTAATTATTCTTCTTTGCACTTTTTCCAAAGTCTCAGCATTCTTTTTTGTTATTATGATGACCCAAACTGGATGCAGTATTCCAGGTGTGGACTTAAGTATTTATAAAGCAGTACAATACTTCATGTGATTTTGATTCTATGCCTCTATTTATATAACTAAGGATTGTATTCTGAAACTTAGTTTTGGGATAGTATCAGCGTTCCAAAGATTATCCATTCCAGCCAGTAACTCCAAGACGAACATAATCTCAAAGTACTTTTATTAAAATAGAAACTTGACACATCTGTGGAATTCCGAAACTAGGTTTTCCCCCAGATGTCCCACAATGACCCAACCTACAACCCCTCCCCTTTGTCCCCCATCATACATCATGTGAACCAATCCCCCTTCAATTCCAATTCTCTCTGCACCATTCGCATTGACCTTGAATTACTAAAGAATTTATTTTGTCTACTGAGAGCTACTCAAATAATATCAGCCCCTTCCCTTTTCTCCACAGCTGTGTGGCAGCTTTTAATAACAATTCCAAAGCTGACAGTATTAGCTATTTTGGGTGCTGGTGCACACTTGTGGCTCATGTTTAAGTGATCACTAGAACGCCAACATTCCTCTCACAGTTACTGTGTTTGAGCCAGGTTTCGCCTAACCTGTACTTATAACTTTGATTTTTCCTGCCTAGGTGTAAAACCTTGCTGTTCCCCACATTAAATTTCATGTTGCGGATAGGGCCCATTGTTCAAGTCTGTCAAGATCTTTTTGGATCCTGAGCTTGTCTTATGGGGTGTTGGCTATTCCTGCCTGCTTAGTGTCATCTGCAAATTCAATAAATTACCCTTCTATTACCTCATCTAAGTCATTTATAAAGATACTGAAGAGTACTGGGTCTAAGATGGAACCTTGTGGTACCCCACTGCTTATTTCCTTCCACGTATATGTTATACTGTTAAGTACTATTCGTTGAGTACTGTTTGTTGCATAATAATGTGGGCCAAAGAATTGCACAATATGTAGACTGTGACATTATTTCATTTAATCAGGGATTAGCACAAAAATCTGATGTTTCAAAATTAATGGATCCTTTCAGGGCTACTCTGAGACCTATATAATGCTGCCAGTACTACTCGGTAGGGAGATTAAACATTGTAAAGGATCACCAATGGAATAGTGCTGAAATGGATATTTTAGAAAGAAGAATTAAGGAGTAAATTATAAAGAAATACTAAAATAAGGTAATAGGCTCAAATAAGAATTTCATCTTAGCTTTCTAAACTTTCTTCTTCTTTGGAATACAGTAAGCCCAAAGCAGCCTAAAATCATAATTAACATTTAAACTTTCGTGATCTGAAGGCTATCTTCTACTTACTTGTACTGATCGCTTATATAATCCCTCATGCTGCTTTGAACCATTGAGAGGAAAACAGCATTTCTAAAGTTATTATATTCTTGTGAAGTTTTCATTTTTGTCTTGTGGCACACTTGCACAAACTTAAACTTAATTAGATAAAGCTTTTTCTAGTATCTTATTGGCATTGCCTATATATACTTGGCTGCAAGTCATACATGACCTAGTAGTTTAGTTTACTGAATGGCTTGAAAATCAGCACAGATCTAATTCCATCATGTTTCAAGGAAGGGAGAAAAAAGATGTTTATACCTAGTTTTGATTGTTTTTTTAATAGCATGTCCCCAAAGAATCACAATGGGTACTTTGTAATACTGAATATTAATCAATGGGAAAAAGTAACAAGTGCTATAATTGCACAATAATAGTTTCAGAGGTTTTTTTCCCCCCCAGGAATTTAAATGATAGTACACAGCAAGAAATATATGAAATTTCTTTCCTTGATATGTCCTTAATATGTATATTTGTTTAGCAATTGGTAGAGAGACACACAGGCCTAATATTGAAGGACAATATGCATGTGCCTAATACATTAGAGGAATTGTTCAAGAATAATTCATCTATGCAAAGATTACCTGCAAGACTGCCAAGGTCACTGAGACTTTGGATTATCTGCTGCATAAAATGCTATTTGTGTATTTTAAAGAGGTAGCTTTCACTTGCTTTTAGATTTCTTTTGAGGGCTGAAGTGTGAGAGTCTGAATTTTGTGAATTTTACCTCTTCACCAGACATTTTGATATATATTTAAATAGGTTGAATTTGGATATTTGTTAATTCAGTTAAAGCTGTTTCCTTCTCTTCTAGCTAATTTTATTTTGATTGTTGATGAAGAAAAGTAAAAATTATAACACTCCGAACAAGGAGCTCATCTCAGAAAAGCTTGCAGTTTTCATTGTCATTCAGATACAAAATAATATAAAGAGAAAACTGAATATAAATTTGGCACAAGATCTTTGTTAGTTTATATTTTAAGTCCTATGATACAAATTTCAAAATTTCAGAACAGAATTCATATTCGATATAAGGGATATCGGGGGGTGGGGGGAAACAAATTTATGTAATACAAACACTGGAGTTCTCACAGTTAGTCATATAAAATAGATGGATAGCACAGCGTGTAATGTAGTAAGTACTACATTTAAAAATTCAGCTCAGTTAATCATAAGAATGAACTGGCTGCAGAGAGAAAACTCTGAATTCTAAAAATGGGCATGAAAAAGCATTTGAGTTAGATTACAAGTAATAAGGGTATGTGCGTGCTTACAGAATGACAAGAGAACAAATAACAAGCATTTAGGTAATGCTTCAAAAATAAAACTTAACTATAAAAATATGAAAACTGTTAGTGAAGAAGCACAAGGCAAACTTCATTTATGATATTGTCCAAGAATATACAGCAAAAGGTTCAAATTGGTAAACGAGATATATTATAGTATGTTATTAGTTATCAGAGCTGTGTTTCAGGTATTTAATAAGATATTTTAGTGTTCCTTTCATACTGTCAATGGCCAGAAATACTGAATATCTGTTTTACTCATTTTCAGTTAAAACATTCTTAATATGGACCTTCTGTAATATGGAATTTCTCTGGTTTATACTATTATGTATCACTTATACTTCCTCTTCAATTGATGTAAAGCTTTATTTTTTTATTATGATTATTTGTTAGCCATTAGCTTTTAAATTGTTACATTTTTTATTAAGCTGCCTATTTTTTCCTACACATTTTTTTAAAAAAGATTATTATTGGATTTTAATGATTTTTCAGAAAATACTTACTTCAGCTTTTTTCCATATATAAATTTCTCAAAATTTATCAGTAATGTATTTGAATGATTTAGCGGTTCCAATTTCATAACAATTGCATATAGTAATAAAAACGCTCCCTTTTTACAATCCTTCCTGACACCACATGGAGTCACAACATATATTTTTTTCTTTACACCTTGATAAGAGAAACATCTGCCACTACCTAGGATTGAACTCTCAACCTTCCAAGTGGGTATAGACTGGGTGAAACCAGGCTCAATAGCAGTAACTGTGAGAGGGATCTTGGAGTCTTAGTGGACAACCAGCTAAATATGAGCCAGCAGTGTGCAGCAGCAGCAGCCAAAAAAGCTAATGCAATCCTAAATTGCATTAGCTACAGTCAAGATCAAGGGAGGTACTAATACCACTCTATAAAGCCTTAGTAAGACCACACCTTGAGTACTGCATCCATTTCTGTTCACCACATTACAAAAAAGATGTTGAGACTCTAGAAAAAGTACAGAGAAGAGCAACCAGGATGATTACGGGACTGGAGACTAAAACATACGTAGAATGGCTACAGGAACCGGGCTTGGCTACTTTAGTAAAGAGAAGGACCAGGGAAGACATGATAGCAGTCTTCCAATATTTGAGGGGCTGCCACAGGGAGGAAGGGGTCAAGCTATTTTCTAAAGCACTTGTAGGCCAGACAGGGAATAATGGATGGAAACTGAACAAGGAGATATTTAACCTGGAAATAAGGAGAAACGTTCTGACAGTGAGAACAATCAACCAATGGAACACCTTGCCTTCAGAAGTTGTGGGAGCGCCATCAGTTGAGACTTTCAAGAAGAGATTGGACTGCCACCTGTCAGAAATAGTGTAGGGTCTCTCGCTTGGGCAGGGGGTTGGACTAGATGACCTACAAGATCCCTTCCAACTCTGATTGTCTGTTCTCTGTCTCTGTCTCTGTCTCTCTCTGTCTGTCTGTCTGTCTTTCTAATATTATACTATAAAAGCTGTGTGAATAATCCAGTGTAAACAGAAAAGCAAATTAGTTCATGTATTTTGGCTAAAGAGAAACTGATAAATTGCAATCTATTTACAGACTTTACCCTTCCTCCTCTGTGTACTTCATATTTTTTAATACCATAATAATTAATATTTAAGCATTTATCTTAAAAATGAAGCTTGGGAGATTTCTGTTGATTTGTTTTCTTATATATATTTTATGTCTACAGTAGATCTTTCATTGTTATTCTGCAGGACTCATGCATGTTGCTTGCATAACTATAAGACTACAAAGAATAGACTACACTGAAATAATTATATTTTGGTAAAGTCAGAAGGGCCACGTAACACTGGCAGAAAATCATAAAAACATTTCTTCGTATAGATAGTGTGCACTTTAAAAAAGCATCTAGAATTAGTTTGGTTAGAAAATGTCTACACACTTCATTAATTATTTAATCTTATTTTACTTTGTACAGACAAGCTATCTGGCCTAGTGTGAGGCTTCACACAGCCAATTACCTCAAGGTGTTTAGTTCATATATTATTTAGAGCACAAATCTTGTACAGGTTGTCCATTGATGACCCTGTGAGGAGTCTATAGCAAATGCCTTTCATCACTGTTGCTTGACTCTTTCACAGGGGAGGCCTGCTGAGCTAAGCAAGGCAGGACAAGGGAGGATTTGTGCGATAGCAGAGAGATACACAGTTTAACTGACAGAGTACACAGTAGAACTGCTTCCACTGTTTCAGGAAGAAAATGAGAAAGGGGGGGACAAATCTCCTTAAACTAATTAGCCATTATTGCTTAGGCAGATAGAATATTATCCTGTAAGATATGCTCTGAAAACAACTTGATGATTTAAGGCCCCTTTCTTACAGACGTTCAACTTAGTAGCGAGCAATTATCTCACATGTAAACAGGAACTAGTGTGAAACATGGCTCTTTCTTCATTTGAGGTTGTTTCTTCAATTCATAATGACTGTTTTGACATGTGGAGCCTTATCTAGCAAGGTGCTCTCGGGATAGCCTGGTAGGAGACTTAGACTTGTCTAAGTTCAGTAATGGGCTGGTTGGAACTGATGAGTTTGTATGCCAATAACAATGTCTAGCCTAGGCTGAAAGTGCCAGGCATTTAACTGGGGACTGGTACTAATTTCAGAACTAATACTGAGCTGTTCCACATCAGTGCTTTCAGCAGGTGGCTGAAACTGACAGTGTAAAGGAAAAAAAGTGAGGGAAAATTACCATTATAATATAGAATTTCTCTGATTGAATTGACTGATTATACTGCCAAAGGGAACTGGCTACACTTAAGACAAGAGGGAAGTTTTTTTTAAAAGAGTTCCTCAGACAATTTAACATAGTTGAATATTTGAAAAAGATGATAGAGCAAGATTGTAAAAATCCAGAACATGTGAAAGCTTTTTTTATTTACTTTTATTTATTTTATATTCATGGCATTCAAGGCTTGTTTTCTTACTTTTTCTTGTGCTTCTACCTATTGCAATGATATTTCTCCTTTATGCTAAAGGTAAGATACATCTCTTTTTTCAGCTTGTTTTTCTATAGCCATATTTACAAGGCAGCAGTGCTGTGGATGGTTCTGTGTAAATGAAAGTTTAGAACAATTGAATTATTTTAGCTGTGACCAGTGCATTATAGAAGGACAGAGATAATTAAATGCCTAATGCAGAAAATTAAAGTAGTCCCCTTGTGTAATAAAACCATTATAATAAAGCAAAATATTACTTTTCAAATTGAGAAAAAAGAGCGATTTATCATAGTAAAATTAATAATTTCAATTCTATTTAAATACGCAAGTATAGTGTAAATGAGATGTAGCCTATTTAGAGTAGACCCCTGAAATAAATGGATTTATTATGACTTAGCTAAAAAAACAATCCAATGCCATAATAGAAAAATATTTGCTTTTATGTATTTTCTTACTCACCAGGACATAACAGATATTCTTTCTTTTCTACATATTTATCTGTAAAATGCTGCATAAAAATGATACATCAGTTTTCCTTGCTTTGACATGGTAGCTATTTAGTGGAAGTAGAATTTAGTAGTTCCCTGATTTTTTTTTTAAATACAACTGAGGTCTTTAGAGAAAAAGTAGAATATAAATAAATAAATATGAATTTGGCCTCTCCGAACCCTGAAGATGAGATTCCTCTTCACTTGCTGCTTAAAGGACCAGAAATCAAACTTTGCAGATCTCTGCCTGGGTCAAACAGCCTTCAGGTTAAACAACTACATTCTAACTCAGGGGTGTCAAACTCAATTTCATTGTGGGCCGCATCAGCATTGTGTTTGACCGGGGATGGTGGTGGCCAGGGTAGGCATTTCCAGCTTGATGTCAGTTGTGAGAAAGGAGCCTGTGGCCCAAGTGCTCTGCCAGCAAAAACCGCCCTCATGAGCTCCATTTTCAGCTGCAACAGCCTCATGCAAGCCTCTGGCAGTGAAAATGGAGCTCTGTTTCACTGACAGAGGCACTGTGGGCAGGTCCTTCACTGTTTCCAGGGCGGCCCCGCAGGCCAGATCTAAGCATTCCATGGGACGGATCTGGCCAATGGACCTTGACTTTGACACCCCTGTTCTAAATGTTGTCCTTGAAAGTAACTCTCCAACTGTATTTACCTAGCTATCTGGCTCCAGAATGAGTACAACTGATTCTATAATTGTCTCTAACGTCCTTCCCCCTTGTGCCAAAGTCCCAGAAGTTACATCTAAATTTGATATTTCTTTCTTTTATTTCTCAATTCTACTTTGGTTAAATGTCTTCAATCAAGAAACCCACACTGAGGTTTATTACCAACCTCTATTAATATAGATTCCCCCATTTGAACCAAATGATAACTGAGCTATTTGCATCAGATCATCTACAGAGCCTACAATATACCCTGCATCAGTGAATCTTGGGATGCACTCTTGGAGACCTATAAACAGCACCCCCCCACACACAATATTTAATTTGTTGCAGTAGTGCACCCCAAAACAAAAAGAGCACTCCAAGTCAAGTGTAACAAGAACTGTGTTAATACAATTAACTATGAGGGATGCTTTTTCCCCCCTTAAAAATGTTTTTAGATTTTTCTTTTTATGTGTTTTAGTTTTTGGTGTAATTTTAATTTGTTGTATTCATACTTTTTAATCCATCCCTTTTTTTGCTGGTCTTTGGCTGAAATAAAGGTTTAATTTGATATTATAGTTTAGTGCTATCTTGCAATGCATTTCCCCACGTTTAGCTTTAATATGTTCATCCATTAATCTAAATAATGTTCTATTATTCATCAGTATTTTATGTCCGAGAGTAAGTTCAATGTAACTTACAATCCTATCTGGTTACTTTTTGTTTGTTTTGCCTTTTAATAATGCTCCAAATCCTTAAATTTCAGGTTCTAAACTTAGATATTGTATGTATACATATTTGCATAAGTAGATGGATAGAAAACTCGACATAAAGATGAAAGCAATCTCACTTTGCCTCATGGTAAAGTTGGCTAAAAAAAATGTTTAGCAAACAAACTCTACAGATAATCCAGAAATCATTAGGTAGCATCAAATCTTAGTCTCAAAATGCCATTCATAAAACATTCATATTTTTTCTGCAAATATCTTTTTAAATGCTATTTTCAATACTTTTAAATGGGAACTAGCAGAAAATGTAACCCCTTTTAATAGCTATGTTATTTCTTTTGCCTCTCACTTGGATAGAAAATTAAAAACATGCATTTTTAAAATGTTGCTTCCCGCGACATGTTACCACATTGTTGCTTTCAGCCTGTAGCTGTTTTTATGTTTGACTTCTGAATTCTTACAATAAGGATTTATTAAATCTGCTGACACCACCTTACCCATAACATGAATGTCACAATCATGAGGCTAATGATAAATGACACACATTTTAAAACATTTAATAGAGTCATTGCCTTAAAGTGAAGCCCATATTGCTAATATTAATGGTGTAGGAACTGCCCAGAGTGGATCTAAATTATCAGCAGTATTCATACTATAGCGATGGCAAGAGATAAATACATAATAAATCACTCTGTATGTGTGTGTTTGTATATACGCACACAAATATGTGCTTCCCATTTATACAATGTGTCAGCTGTTTTAAAAAGATAATTTTAGATTTATTTGAAAAAAATACAGAGTATTCTGTTATATAGTTTACACACATTTGTAAAATATTTAAGCCTATACTTACAGGCAAGGCTTAATTTTTTTTCTAATTTGTAAATGGGAGAGTAAATAAAATTACTTTATTGATGTTCTGTGGAATAAAAGGGAGTTTTTAAAGGATGCTGTTACGTCTGTGTCACACTTCAGATCTGAAAAGATTTGCCCAAAGTGCCTTCTACCACCTAATACTACACTGTCACCACAGTTTATTTCCCCCAGTAAATTTGTCAAGTGTGAATTTGGGCATACCTCTTTTTTACTTCAAGCATCTTTACTGTCTGGTCTCAAATTAAACTATGAAAAGGACCACATAAATTTTTTGGGTAGATAAATATAATGATATCATAGTCTGCGTGAAAATGCTTTAAAAAAAAGAGAAAATGGAATGGAATGGCAAGTGATTTGTGGTATCTACAATAAATCAATGCCATTCAAGTGAGATCAGATGAGGATAATGAAGATAGTAAAGTAAACACAATCTTATGAGGAACTGTAACTATGTTTAGTTTGGAAAAGAAAGACTGAATAAAGTAACTAAAGGATGATCATACAGAAAAGGGGGTGAACTTTTCCTCTGGTGTCTCACAGATCAGAAGCAAAGCTTCTGATCTGAAATTGAAGGAAAATTCAGGTTAGACATTGGAAGGAATTTCCTGACAAAACAAGCTCGAAACCAATACAATTGGTTGCTTTGTTAGAAGGTTAGGTTCTCCTTTCCTGGAAATGTTGAAGTAGAGACTTGGTAGCCATCTGTCCAAGCTACTTAATTGGATCATGTACTTAGCAGGGAATTGGACTAAATGATCTTCCAGCTCTGATTCTGTGATTCTGTTCACTGACTCAAAGCTTACAATATTGTCAAACTCCCATCATTTATTTTTAACTGGGGCTTATATGGAAAAACATAATTGTGGACTCACATCTTCATTTTCTGAATTTTAAATGTAGGCTATTTTTAATTGTGTTTTTAAATGCTGTATATGAACTAAGATTAAATATGACCATATGCTTTTTATTGAAGAATTAAATGAAAGAAGTGTTAGAGTGATGAAACATTTGAGTAAGAACTGTTCTTCTATATATTTGTCCCATGGAAAAAGGATTAAAGAGGAACTCTGATGATTGTTGATGTCAGTAACTTAAATACAAGAAGTACTGGTATCTATATTTAATTATAATCTTACATTGTATTCAAAACTTCCAATTCTCTTGTTCATTTCCTTCAAAAATTATAGCATATGTATTAGTATGTCAAACTGAAAATGTTACAATTCTTTATCCTTTTGGCTAAGTTTTCCAATTATAGTGAATATTTTCGGGTTTCTTTTAACAATAAATAATATCAATAAGGATATCATTTAGAGATTTGATGATATATACTTTGAATTTTGCATTTGATATATTACTAAGAGATATAAACATTCCTAAATCTAACTTATATCTAACAGTGCCTTCATTATTACAATTTCCAATGAGAAATCTGATTTGTTCTTGCAGGCCATCATATACTGAACAATTTTCTCTAGTAGCACAGTTCAATCCATATTTTTCTTGTTCACTTTTCTGTTGATTCAGTTTTTGCTGCCATATGTTACAATTGGAAAGTCCATGGCCTTGAAAATATGTACTTTTGTTGTCAGTGCGAAGTCTTTATGCCTCTGTATTTAGTCTCAATTTGCTAGAGTCTTTCTTCCAAATAGCAGATGTTTCTTGATCCCTTACTATAGACGACATCCCTGTGAATGATGCTTAGGAAGATAAAACATGTTGGTGTTTCAACTTCTGCTTTGGCAATTTGTATTGGGATAAATTTTCTGTGGATATAATCTTACTTTTTATAATACTGAGCAGCAGATTGTTATTTTTCCACTCTTTTCTTTTAACTTTAAAGAAAGATTTCTTTAGTGTCTTTCTTTGGTTGATACCAAGTGGAACATTAGAATAATTTAAATTTATGAAAACCATATTTAAATATTATAAATACTTAACATTATTAACTAACTTAATTCTCCTATATCTTGTGGCAAGAAGTGTTAAATGAAAACTTTGAAAACCTACAAGTATTATTATTTAGTACAAATAAATGTAGACATTTGCTACATAGAAGGAAGGAAATGGGTCAGGAAAAGAGCAGTATATATTTGGCGTAATGGTGTATATAGGCAAACAAGACAATAAGGACAGACATAGGTAGTGAAAAGTTCAGAATGTTAACAAATGATGCCAAGAACAGCAAAATGGGCTTACCAATATGTTTAGAATACTGTAAAAGGAAATGATACAAAATAAGAGTAAACTATAAGTGGTGAAGAAAAGTAAGACCTAATCAATTGATATTTTGGCTTAGTCTTTTACAAGAAATTTGTGCTCCAGCAAGAAATTTGGAAGAGCAGAATGAAAATTAGAATAAAAACCTCAGATTGATATATATTCTCTGACCACATTTCTATTTATTAAAATTAATTTAAATCTCTATATGCAAATGAATAGCATCCTGGAGATACTTGCTAATTGAAAGTTGGTTTACTATCTTTAAAAAAAATCTGGGAATTAGTTTAGAATAAGATTCTGGAAGATGGCTGATGCCCCTATCTTTAAGAAAGGGGGACAGAATTGGGGAAATAAAAATCAGTCTGATATTGTTATCTGAAAGGATTCTTAAGTATATCATAAAGAAATTTGTGAGGGAACCACCTTGAAAACAGTGTTGAAATTACCAGAAGTCAGCATAGATTTGTGTGAGAGATTGTGCTGAAACTGAAAGTGAAGGGAGGTGTATTTCTAGTCACAAGCAGATGAGAGAGATTGTTTACAGGCTGATCAAAGAAATGGATTCTTAGCTTGACATGCAAACGGCCTTGGAAAAGTCAAAAGTTTCAAAGAGACTCCACCTTAACAAACTCATGAATAAAGGATGTCTGTAGGATTCTTATCTCAAATCTCAGAATTTTGTATTCTAACCTCTATTTCTTAGCATTAGAACTCATTAAAGAAAGGCCATGCGAATCTTGATTCCTTGATTGTGCTTTGCAGTTAAGAAGCTTAACAATTTGTCAAGAACAACTCTTGTCAGGCTAACCTTATCTCTTTTTTTAATCAGATGACTTATGCTGTAGATGTAGTATATTGATTTTAACAAAACATTGAACAAAATGGCCCATGATATTCTTAAGTGTGGATGATGTGACAATTAAGTGCATAAATATTTAGCTTGAAAATCATACTCAAAGAGTGCCTTTGAGTAGTAAATAAAGATAACAAGAATGCTTATCAAATTTATAGGTAATACAAAATTGAGTAATACAACATGTTTTTTAACATTTAAAACAGTATTGATAGGTTACTTAACATTTATAATATACCTGTATAATATATTATAAATGTAATTACAACTCAGCAATATACAATACAGTATAAAACTATACAAAAGAACAACAAATATTATAGAAATTAGTTGATCGTATAGCAACAGGGATAAATACAAAAAGTTCTTTTGAAACAGATATGTATATATGTACATTCATATTATCACACTCCTAGGTAAACCAGATAGGAAACATGACCAGATAAACTAATTCTATTTTATTGTAAGGCTACATTAACAAGTCTAAAACTACAAATCTCCTGCTGTGGCTTTTTTTTTCTTTGACTGTTAAGGCACTGGGGCTCCCCCTCTCTTGTCCGATTGTTTTCCTGGCAGCATCTCTTCCCCTCATCCCTCAAGGTCACTCTCATATATTCTTACAGATATATAAGAAAAACAAAGGTAAGGGTTTCCCCTGTTCAGTCAGAGATGGTATTCATTTCCGTTGTCCAAAGACACTTCTGGGGTCAGGTAGACAACATGACCATATGCTGAGGAGCACAGAATGCTGTTACCTTCCCTCTGAAGTAGCACCTATTTATTTATTCACCTCCTATTTAACAACTTCATGAAGCCTTTGTTAGAGATTATCTGGCAGCAGAATAACAAGATCAATTATGCATCTCTAACCCATGCCAGACAAGTAATGCCATTCAGGTGCTTGCTCAATACCTGGAGTCATAGGGACTTAGATGGGAAGAAACCAGTGGCAGTTCAGTCTTTGCAAGATGGATTGCTTGTGTGTCTGGCTCTCAGGGTGAAGTGTATTGAGATCTCTGATTCTGGACGGGGTAACATTCCCCCAGATAAATCTGATGTATATTATTAGATCTATAATCTTCCTGAACTTATTGCTCCTGCTGGAAGAGCTGGTGATAACTATGGCAGCGAGACCTTCACTAATTGCATCCATTCCTGGACCAGAAAACCTTGCTCTTGGTCAGTCGTGCTTTAGTCATCTCTCATTTGGTTATTGCAATGTGCTTTACATTGGGCTGCCCTGGAAAACTAGTTGGGAGATTTCATCTTGTGCAATATACAGCAAATGCACAACATTGGGTGTCCATGGTTCACCTGAGTTTTACTATTGCTTTCGAAGGGTAATTCAAGGTTCTGGTTATTATCTTTCAAGCCCAACATGGTATACTTTATCTGTGGAATGGCCTCTTTCTGGTGGTATCTGGAATAGGGTGGGTTTGTTTCAGTTCTCTTAAATGTTGTCACCTAATGGGGTCTCAGAGGTGTACCCCAGCCCAGTGGAATAGCCTCTCATCTGAGATCTGAGGACTCCTTACACTTCTGTCTTTGTGGAAGGGTGTGAAGACCTGGCTTTCCCCCCAAGCACTGGCTAGGATGGAGAATTTTGATCTACATTGGCCTTATTTTTATGGATTGTAGTGAGCTGCCTAGAATCATTATGTGACTGGCCAAGTAAATAAATAAACCAAGCAACCAACTAGGGATGTGGGGAGCAAATAAAATTCCAGGTAGAGACAGTCTGTTAATGCAGGTTTAGCATCTAAAACATACAGCCTGCAATCTTCCACTCCTTCATCTTCCCCTGAAAATCTCCCAACAGTTTGGGAGACATATAAATTCGATGGGTTGAAACCAGTTAGAGAAAACAGTTGGGAAAGCAAACCATATATGGTTGTGTATGTTAAATCAGGATTTTGACTTGTACTCAGCTGCCTAGAGGAAGCCTCTCATCTCAGTGCATATAGCCTGCTGCAACATTGGTATGTTTGTTGCACCCATGACTTTATTTCTCCTTCAAAATGGAAGAGTAGCCTGTGAAAAAAGATTTTGCTAACCAGTTATCGGTAACAAACTCTTTCTCTAATATTATATATATAAAACAATGACATTTAAATATATAATTAATATAATGGGGTTTAGTTGGCCATTGACATGCACTTGATTAACCAAAATGATCCTTCCTAAATGAAATGGTTTAAAGGGTTTTATAAAGTTATTAGTTATTTAATAACCTTTAAGAGTAGCAACAATATAATTACAACTTCATTGTTTTGTAATACATTCTTAGACTCTTGAGAAGTAGATTTATTTGGACTGTAACTTATAAACTGTGATCAATAGAGAATCAACCCAGCTAAAATCTAGATTTAATTTGGAATAGTCCAAAATCTTTTGTTATTCTGGCAAAGGATAAAATGATGCCAATACTCTCCTTCAACAATAGTATGTATTGACAGTTGGATTAAACAGGGCAGGAATCTCTGCTGAATCCAAATTTAACAGGGTACCTAGTAAAGATAGTTTAAACATTTTGTTATTTGTCAGGTAAAGCACAAAGCCCAGTTTTCCATTCAGCATAATTGTACACCTATGAATTAAACCCATGTCTTAACATTAATTATAAAAATACATGCTTCAGTATGCCAGGAAGAATGCCAACTCAATGTGTTTTATGTTAATTTTTCTAGTTGGATCCCCTAGCTTGACTAAAATTCACAAAGTATTGATTACAGTAATAGTTATAGTTGGATTTCAGGGAATATACTTTTGTCTTAAATATTATAGTAATTCAGGCTAGATAGTTATGTATCTAGATCAAATACAGCACACTCAGTATAGCAAAGCGCCTCATTTGCCATAACTTCCTTGCCTTAAATAAGGCCTCCTCAAAGTAATTCAGACAGCTACTGGCATGATCTTGAATGCCGTAGTCAACAAGATTGATCAGTTTCCAGGTAGTGAATCTAGACCTTAACAACAAGCGTTTAGTTTCAAATGTTTGGCTATTTGGGAAATAATTCTATATTTCCTAATAGTTCACAAATTAATTAGCACATACATAGATAAACCAGTGTTATGAGTTGTTTCACAGTTCAGCCCCCCATTTTCAAAATGGACCTTATAGGTGAATTGCTTCCCTTTTTCCTTGCAGTCCTAACACAGGAAATTCTCTAAACCCTAATTAGACAATTTCAGGAGTATGTGAGCGAGCAAAGGAAGCATAGAACAGGGAATCTTCCATTTTTAAGAAGTAGTCCAATGTAACATTGGATGTTGCATTATATCTTGCTGCACTCTGACAAACAAAACAGCTTTGACTGTGGCTGCAGTTTACAAGGATGGAAGCCAACAGAAAGTCAGGATTGAACAGTTTTACTCAGTAAGAATACCTTTGACATAATACACAATTTCAGAACTCTGATAATAGACTTTTTTGTCTCTCTAGACACACCAGAAATATCATCACAGGGTTCTCCTGGTTTTGGCAACAGATTCCTTACCTCAAGAATGGCCAGAGTACTCCTTTATGTGTGTATGTTTTTAATCTGCCAATTCTAGGAAGAATGCTGAACAAGATCTCAGTGAAAGAAGTACAGGTAATTTTTTTAGCATATCACTGGCCTTTCAGGATTCTCATTTAATATGCCTCTTGTCTTTGTTAGCAAGCCATATGCCTTGGGTTTGTCTGGGATTTGAAAATTGCTTTTCACATGGAATAAGAATTTGGGCTTAAATTTGATTACTTTCATCATTGCTTTTTTATACTAGATTCGGAAGTAGTTTGTGAATATACACAGTGTTCAAGTTTTGTGCCTCAAAATTGTTATTGTATAGGTTGATTTCCATCATTACGCTGCCTTCCTCAAGCTAATGAATTCCAGACTCCTGCATAATGTAAAATCAATAGTTATGCTTATCTTTTTCCAGGCAAGCTACTAAATGCTTTGCAAGGATTTTGAAAATGTGGTTGTATAAATACATGGTAACAAGATATTCTCAATTGTGGCTCCTTGATTGATAACATTCCTTTGAATCCTTTGATTTCTATCATTTTAACTGGCCTCCACATTGATGATATTTTTTGTAAACCAACGTTTCTTGTATTTAGGGAGATTAAATAGCTGATGTTTCTGCTTTCTCTTATTATGTAGTATATACTATTAATTACGTGCTGCAATTGTCATGCTGCTTTAAAGTATCTTTTGACTGGTATAAGTTACATATTGGATAATCTGGTGAAGAGTGAAATATAAATACTTTCGACATTGAAGGTCTGTTGGTCTAAAGCCTATGAATAGATACCACTTATGAAGCATTGCTTCCCTTGCTGTCCACCATCCAGTCTTCACCATTCTATATCACCCCACAAGGTGATTGAAGGTCAAATAATTTGGGGAAGGGTAACATGGGAGAAGGAAATCTGTTCTACTAACAGTTTTCTATAAGAAATGTACAAAATTGAATACAATCTATAAATGTATATTATTATATAACATATTATTCTATAATCATTTTTATTTACTGAATTTAATCTTAATCTAGAAATCAATTAGGATTGAACAGAGAAGAGTTATTGCTGGATTTGTTTTGTATTCATATTTATTTATTAATCTTAAATATATCCATTTCTATGTGATGTCTTCTGTGACATCATCCACATCTTCGTCATAGGCCTTGGGGGAGAATGAGAGCATCGATTTTGATGATCCTGAGCTGTTGGCTGAATATGCCTCGGTTGGGGACAGCTGGCAGGCTAATGAGGAAGAGTTGGGAGGACCTGCCAGCCTTGGTAGATGCTATAGCATGCAGGCAGAGAGGCAGAGATTTGCCAGATTGATGGGGAAAAGGTGCCACCCCTCTTAATGGGCTGCATTGTGAGGGGCTACTTAGCATGGCAGGCAGAGGGAAGCAACATGTGTGGGTCATGGTTGGTTGTGTTTCTGGAACTCTGCAGCTCATGGATTTAATTCAGGAGTGAAGAACGTTTATGTTCATGTTTGGAGCAATCAGTTATCTATTGTGTGAACTAATTGGCCATTGCCTGGAAGGTTAGTCTGGAGATTGTTTGTGGCTGACTTTGCTAAAAACGACCCCCTGCATTCCTGGCTTGGACTATTCCCGTGACTTCTCCTTGCAAGCCCTGAAACTCAGATCACTGGACTTGTTGACAAACCTCAGTGGAGGCCCCTAACCTCAGAGGGGATTTTGAGTTGTTTGTTTTTTGGACCTATCCAGGCAAAACTTTTATTTTCAAGACTGGTTTGTTTTGGCTGTAAGTTTGCTTTGCTTTTGGTTATCTATATGGTCATGAGACAATTATACTGGGCTAAGCTTGCAGCTGGGGGTTAGCTGAAAACCTGAAACGTGTGGGTGATTGGGGGGCAGCACATTCTACGTAGTTTAGTATGTGCTATTTTTAATCTGAATGAAGATGAATATATATTTATGGATGAATACACACACACACACACACACACACACACACACACACATCAACTGCAGCAAGTTTACCATACACTCAAAAGAAGAAAAGTTTAGCTGATGGTGCATTAATCCAAAAAGAAATTTGTTTTATGGTTTCAATTACACATTAATCTTTAAAATCCTCTGAATTCGCATGTTTGTTTGCATTCACATGTTTTGGCCTTTTTCCATATTTACCACACTTGATAAAATGTCTTTTGTGTTGTTAATATTTCCAGCAAAGATTATCTTTATGCATACTAAACAATTTCTCCAGTGACACAAATTAATTAGCACATATATCAATGATAACATCATTTGATAAAAGATCTCTTTTAAGGCTAAAACATAATGTAAATGTTGATGCTTTCAACAACACATTTTCCATTGATTCATTTGTATATTGTGTCCAAAGGTTTTAGCCTATTTTAACATATATACTCATTCTTCAGTCTCATATTTCAAAAATAGTTTTTATATTTTACCAATAATATGTTTATCATTTGTACAGGATTCTATTTCAAACTTAGTCTTGCAATGTTCAAAGCCATAAAATGTTTTTATCCACTTTAAAGCTTTCTGATACGTAAGAGACATACATAAAGAAAACAATTGATATGTATATCCTTCTATTGTCAAATCTTCTCTAGATTTTATTTTACAATCCCCTCTAGTATATCACAATAAGATAGCATTTATATTTACTTACACTTTCCTATATATAAAATGCGTTTTGTGTTGAAAGTCACAAAATTGTTTTTGTGTACAACCTAGATTTACATTTTTTCATTACTCTAAAAATGGCCTGCTTGACATGATTTTAGAAATCTACATTAACTTTAGTTCAGAAGTATCCATGCCACCCAAATCTCAGATCATGTCCTTCTAGCTTCAGTAGCCTTGTATTTCTTAGCAACACCCATTCAAAACAGGTATTGTCTGAAAAAAGAATAACATTCTAGGTAAAACATTTTTCTTAATCACAAAAATTCTCCCTAACAGTGCCAATTGTGCTTTATCTTGTCTTAACATATTTTTAACTTCATTCCACATTTTAACATAGTTATTTTCAGATAACTTTGTCACAATAATAACCAAGTATTTTACCTTCTTCTCAATCTTAAAACTCCCTTTATTCAGTAGTTGTTTGATTTTGTATCTTTTTTTGTTAACATCTTTGTTTTCTGTTTGTTTATCTTGAATCCAGGTAACATTCCAAATTGTTTTAATTTACTCATTAAAAGTTTGACTAAGAGCTAGTTTAGTCTAGTGGTTAAGGTACAGATTAGAAACTGGGAGACTGTGATTTCTAGTGCAGTGTTATGCATGAAAGCCAGCTGGGTGACTTTTGGCCAAACCTATCTCATATGATTGATGTGTGAGAAGAAGGAGGAAAAAGAAATATTAGATATTTTTGCTGCCATGAGTTATTTCTAAAAATAATAAGGTATATTAATAAAGCAGGACAAGTATAGATAAATAAACAAATTTCCTTTAAAGAGTTTGCCCAAAACCAAGTTCAAGTCATCCACAAAAGATCTTACTTTATCTGATATTTTTTAATTTTTATGCTTATAATCCTCTTATCTTTTGTCTCTGTTCATTATTTCAAGAACTAAAATAAAGAGAAGAATGGGCAATCTTATTCCATTTTGCATTTCAATATATCTCATATGGTTTGATTAAATCTCCATTAACAATTATTCGTGCTGTCTGTGAAATATAAATATATTTTACCTACTTTATAAAATCCTCTGCAAAATTTATATATTCCAGAATTTTAAAAAATTAATTCAAATTTATTTCCATTTGTCTTATCATTAACACGAAGAACTGTTGCTGTAAAATCTTAATTTGAGAAGAAATGCCTGTGTTCCCTGAGGAAATCTTTAATTCTTCTTTTCTTTTGGTCCTGTCCAAAATGTTTTGTGTTTTTCTTGCCTCTTTTTCTTATGTTCAGAATTATGTTTTATCAAGTAACCTCTAATAAAGAGTTTAGTTTCATTTTAGACTATTCTCAACAGTGGTGGGGTTCATTTTTTTTTACTACCGTTTCTGTGGGTGTGGCATGGCTTGTTGGGCGTGGCTTGGCTTGGTGGGCATGGCAGGGGGAGGATACTGCAAAATTCCCATTCCCTCCCCATCCCACTAACCTGCTTTCCAGCTCAGTTCTCCTGTGCAGGGCAACAAAAGAAGACCCAGCCAATCAGCTGGGACTCGGGAGGCAGAGAATAGATAGGGGTGGAGCCAGTCAGAGGTGGTATTTGCTGGTTCTCCAAACTACTCAAAATTTCTGCTACCAGTTTTCCAGAACTGGTCAGAACCTGCTGAATACCACCTCTGATTCTCAAATCAATATGTTTAAGTGTTTTTTTTAAAAAAATCCTTTAATTTCTTTTCACAATTCTTAACATTTTCTTCTTTCTGAAACAGTCCTTAAATCAGTCTCCAATTAAAAGAACCAGATTCCAGTTATAAACCAGAATCACAATATTATGATGTGAAATCAACTTTTTGTCAATTTCCTTGCTTTGTTAATTCAGTTTTTAAAAAATAATTAGGAAATGATTGGAATGATTGGAAACAATTAAGGATCAGTTGATATCAAGAAAGAAAACTTATTTCAGTAAAGATTTGATGAAATGACCAATCTCAATATTACTACCTGAGACAATACCAAAGAACATTTTTTTCCAGCGGAGTTTCTAAGACTATTTACTGGCAAGATCATTTACAGACTTATTTTGAGTAAACATATTGTGGCTCTCAATTTAATACTCCTTTCTGATTCAGCAGTGCATTAGCTTTCTTTTGTTTTTGGAGGCTAGTGTTAAGGAATTGTAAAAAGATGTAGCATTTTATTATGTGCCATTTGGTCTCATACTAACAATTCTTTTTTTGGGTTATTGCAGAAAAGCAACAATTTCATAATACTAAGCAGTTGTAATGTAGAAAGTACCATAGTAGCCTGATAATTAACTTAAAAGATAATTATCTACTTAGCAGAGGTCAGGGGGAAGAGATTTGCATGGATGCTCTTGGTGACATCTGGGGTGAGGTGATTTTTATAATATAGAATTTTAGTTTGGTAATTATTACTTTTCATAGTACATAAATTAGTAGAGCAATCCTATATTATGACAAGGAATGATACAGTGACAGCACAACTATCAGATGCATTGCTATGGCTAAAGCAGAAGGCAAGTTGGATAGAATCATTGTTTACTACAGCAGTTGTGAGATTATGGCAGGAGAATAAGCTGATCCATGTCTTAACATGCTTGAATACTATCAGGGTAATATTTTTAATGACAGGCGTTTCCAAAAGCATACAACTGGACTATAACAACATATGAAGATTGGTTGTGCACTACCTGCACCAACAACATACTTTTTTTTTCTTCCGTGGTAATCACTATAAAGTGAGCACTTTTAGATATGATTGGAGCAGCATGAAACACCACTACATCTAAGTCTCATCTCAATTTTTCTGCCTTGAGCTGCTCTGCATATGTATTCCAGAAGTAAATTAATTTTCCCAGTGCATTGACATTTCATTGAAACCCCCAACAGTCATGGGTCTATCAGAGTTGCTCACAGGGACAAAATGTTATATGTTTAACATGTTAATTTCATATCTTCTTTTGATCAGGGAGGTGCCCTATGAACTGTGATTTCAGAGACTTCCTGTTGTCATTGATGGACTACAAGATTATTTAGATTTACCATTTGAGATGATGATTTGCAAGATGATTTAAACCCTTTTGAGAGCTATGTGCAATGAGATTTCATTTTAATCTATGCTGTTTAGTGTACATTCAAAGTGACAATTTATGTTTTTGGATCAGTCTTGATTCTTCTACTAATGTAGAATGAACAACAGGGGTTTCTGTACATCTTATGATCCTATTCAATCAATTTCAATTTATGATGGTCAATGAAGTTGGGAGTTTTGTGTCCAATAACATGATCTGTCGATGGCTTGTAAATTCCTATGCCCTAGCAATCCTTAATTCTTTTCTTAAAAGCATACATTGGATCAGAATTGGGCAGTTATAATCTGGTCTCTCATCTCCTGTGGATTGCTATTGTCTTCTCAGCTGTAGACAATTGTGGTGGAAAGTTATTATCTTGAAGCATTGGAACTGACTTCAAGACTGACTAGTACATTTTAGATAATGCCAGCTACAAATACCTGCTCCTCAAAACACAAGCTATTATCTCTCCCAGAACTATTATCTCCATTCTGTCCTCAGGGATTTTCAATAACTATGAAAACTTTTTGGAAGAAACCTATTTCTGTAATATCTTCAGGAAATGATGTGGTTCAATATCGGCCTGAAACTGCAAATGGATTTGATGAGGACTAATAAACTGAAGCTAAAGGAAAAAGGTGAATAACTTGCTTATTGTACAGAGTCCAGTAAACAGATTAACAAAGGTAATGTCCAAATAGAATTTTTCAAGACCAAAAATATTTGTACATAAAATTATGAGATAAAATAAAACTTCATTGTAATTTCAAGGAAATTGTTGTTTGGAATGGGGTTACACTTCCCAAATTGTAATATTGTTGGAGGAATATTTTTAGATCCAAATCTCTTTCTGGCCTTCCCGTAGCTTCAGTTGTGCACTTTCATGTTACAAGGTTTAATTACTGCAGTATACTCTGGGGCTGCTTATCTTTATTATTCAGAATCTTCAATTTGTAGAAAATTAAACCTGAGAGATGTTATCCATATATTGATGAGAGTCAAATCTGTAGCATCTTTAGGAAATGCACAACTTTTCTGGCTTCTTGTCTCAGTTGATAACAAGGTGAATGAGGAATAAATATACTGATGTATTCATTGTAACTGCAAGGTTGCAATAGTCTTCCCATTCTTTGCAGGGTTTTCGCCTCTAGAAGAAATAAGTAACTCATTTAGGGATGATGCTGATCAGGACAACCTTTATTAGCTGTGGCTAATACACCAACTTTGTTTATTTTAAGCACATTCTCTGAAAATAGCTGTGCAGGTATTGGTGATTCAGGTTTGAATGTTTTAGTAAGCTGTTTTTATGGCTCTAGTTCACAAGTTAATATTTCTACAAAACGCAAAAAGCAAAGGCTAGCATTAGAAAGTTTCAAAGAACTGTAATGGGAGATTGTTCATTTCTGAGCAGAGTAGTTACTTACAAAGGTTTACTTGGTCTCACTGTTATCCTAGATAATGATCTCGACTACTTGAAGTCATCTGGGAAGTTTGCCTATAGTAACTGCTGGATTGTCTAGCAATGATTTGGAGATGGGCCTTCTTTGTAGCTCATCTGATCTCTGAAAGTGTTCTCTGATGAACTGAAGCAGCTGATCCTCTATTTCACATTTAAAGAAGCACATGTGTATGTACAGTGCATGTGTGTGTGTGTGAATATAAATGAAGGTTGAGACTTCTAATTGTTGATTAAACTTCATTTCTAATACTTTATTTTGATTGCCATTACAATGTTTTAGAATATGAGACAATAATTTTATAATTGCAAGTATAAAATTAATTATAAAATTAATTTTAAAATGTCTTATGTCAGTTTTATGTTTTTATTGTAATCAGACATAGGAGTTTAGTTGCTGGTAGTATAAAAATGTTTTACTTTTATTTTTTTAATTAAAATCTCTCTCTGATATTTATTAGAAGAATGCTTAGTTTTTGCTGAATTGTCCTTGCTATCTTTATGAAAAATCTAATACAGTAGGTTTTGCAGTTAATATATGCCAGTTTTGTTTTGAAACAAAATAAGAATATTCAGTAAAAAGAAAGTAGCCTATATCATTTTTGGAAGTATTTTAATGTTCAGTTCATATAAAAAAGTGAAGCGTTATAATGTTGTGCTATACTGCTATGGCAGATAAAGAAAAAAAGATAGGGCTAGTATTGTCAAACAATTGAATCAAATTCTCAGTTCTGTACAAATCAAAAGCTCCAATATAACTTTTGCTAATCAGTGTGACATAAAGAAGGCTTGTGTCTTGTCTGTATCTAGAGTTTCACCGTTCAAATGTATCAGGTATCTATCGTTGTATATAAAACTTAAGAAGCTCAGAGCAGCAGATCCTGAGGAAATTCCTTTTATAATGTACTGTAGAAATAATTGTGCACAGAATATAAAAGACTTGGTAACACAACTTTGTATGATCTCAAATTAAGTTTATATATGAGAATTGTGTTTATATACTGGGTGAAGAATCAATATATTTACCACATGTTAATATTCCTTTGTTATGTTATGAATAAATTCAATTAGTCCACAGGGCTGCCATTTTAAATTGGTTGATTAATCAATGAAGCCTTTATTTGATTAATTGGTGAGGTCAAATTTAATCAATGACACTGTTTTAAGGTGCTGTATGATTATTTTTTGAGGTTACTATGGTTGTGGTATGTTTTTTAATAGAAAAGAAAAAGAAAAATCATATATATCTTTGATAGATGAGTTGCATTTTAATAAATGTTCTTATTTTCTTTTATTAGTTTGAAAAAGCATATCTACTATGCTCATAACTGTTTACAGGGAGTGCTCAATCTGTGATGGGAATTGGGACTGGAATTTCCATCACTGATGATATAATAAAGCTTGACAGGACTTGACCATATCACTTCATGATGGCAATCATAGCACTCCCCATTGCTGTTGTTAACTGAATTCAACCAGTTGTTAGCCCAGGATCCATCCCAATCTAAAACATTCATGACTTGATCTCTTCCAGTCTTGAACCTTGGTAGATGTTAGATCAGGTAGATCGGTCCCCATAGAGACACGAGACCAACAGTGAACATTCAGCTCTTTATTGAGTATACAGTTCTGTACAAAACCTGCGCTTCGCAGCAGCTCTTCATATAGGAGCTGTCCACGGCGCGGTGGCCAATGACAGCGCTTTGAATCTCCCGCGATCGGCTCGGCCAATCGCGGTTGATTCTAAGCGCGCCAATCACGGCCGTTTAGTTATCCAATCAGGTTGCGGCTCGTGTGGACCAATCAGGTTTCAGGATTTGCAGTATGTTAATACAGAACACTAGAAGGTAAGGGATTGCCTTCTATTTAATTATTTCCAACCTCCTGTTGTTTCCCATATATGTCCTTTTGGTTGTCCTGCATCCCAGCTTGCCCCAAAACTGTATGGCTCTGGGCTGCTTGCCACACTGCAGATCAGGGGCTTTTTGGCATGTTGCAGTTCTGCGGTTGTGAAAAAGCATCTCCCTGCAGCCCTACACTTTGCTGCTCTCAGCTCCCCTTTATCATTGTCTTGCTCCCACTGCTTATGGGACATGTCTAGCTTGGCCCTTCATGACCTGAGTTGGGCCTGTAACAATCTGGGATCAGCCCATGACCACCAGCTAATGAACTCCTGGGATGCTTCTGAGGCCACACCCAGGAATTGCAGAACTAACCTTAACCCTAACCCCTAGAACCATGATTTTGGGAAAATCCACTGCCAGCCCTCCAGCAGCTCAGGCAGGGATGTTGCTGCACAGCAAGGAGGCATACTAGCAACAATCCCAACTGATCCAGAGAGCCCAGCTTCAGAAGCTGGGTCTCACAGAAACTTGTTGAGCAAGGTCCCTGAAAGGCAAAAGAGACTCTCTGATGACTGCTGGCACCCATCTCCCCTACCCCAGGATCTTGGCTGATGAAACCCCTGAAACCTAACTAGACACATTTCAAAGAGGGAAACCTTTCCTTTTTACTCAGCCAAGTCTTGGTGATGCTTGCCAGGTCAGTTCACTCTTCCTCAATGAGATCTTGAATAAAGGGAGAAGTTGAGTGAAGGGCAGCAGAAACATAGAGCATAGGGAGCCAAAAGAAGAGAGATGAGGGGAAAATAGGTGGGAGTTGAAGCACCTGTCTCTATGTGAGTGCAGGTAAGCTGTCAAATATTTAAACTTTGATTAAATGTATGTGGGGGTGCTGCAATGACCATAACTTTGAGGTATAGTCCTGTTTGTTCAGCATTGCTGTAACTTCAAACACTTATGAATGAATGGTGGTAACTCTATGACTATCTTATTTATGCACTTTAAATCAGATTCAGAACATATGCAATCAATATTCAGCTCAGTTAAATTGAGTTGATGAATTTTCATTCATTATCAACTCTAACTGCAGATTTGTTGCCAAATCAGTTCAGAAACTTCAGTGTATTGAAAAGTACACTAAAGTTCTGATTATAGTAAGCTGAAGTCAACAGTGATAGTAGGTTTTTAGAAATCAGTATTCTTACCACAGAGGCAAGGATGAAGATCACCAGAAAGAATGTATTTGCTATTTTTGAGAGATTCTAGGGCAGGGGTGGGCAAACTACGGCCCGCGGGCCACATCCGGCCCATTGGTCATTTTAATACGGCCCACCTCTGGAAAAAAAATATTCCCCTCTGAAAAAAAAATTGGGGCCAGCCAAAAGAGACCCCGCGCCACGCGCCAAAAAATCGCACACACAACACGGAGCTGGGCAGCCGCTTCCCTGGTAGCGGGACCAAGGCCGCCACCCGGGGAACGCCCACTGCTTTCCCTCGCCAGGGCTGGGTGGTGGCGTGTTGCCCTGCGCTGTGTGGCCCCTGCCTGGCAGCGCGCTTCTCAGCTGGTCTCCTCCTCCTCGGACATACAGAACAAACAGGCAGAGAAGGAGGAGACCAGCCGGCTGGTTGGGGGAAGCTTTCTGCGCCGAAAGAGGCAGCTACTAATCTCCGGCTTTGCTCCGCTTCTCCAATGGTCCGGCACCACCCTGTTCTATGCGCCGGCTGCTCGGACTTGCTGGGCCTGACACATAGAACAGGCGGCGCCGGATGTTGGAGAAGCAGAGCGGAACCGGAGATCATTAGCCGCCTCTTTCGCAGCATAAGAAGCCTCCCCAACTGGCCAGCTGCTCTCCTCCTTCTCTGCCTGTTTCTTCTGTATGGCCGAGGAGGGGGAGACCAGCCGGCTGGTTGGGGAAGCTTTCTGTGCCGAAAGAGGCAGCTACTAATCTCTGGCTTTGCTCCGCTTCTCCAATGGTCCGGCACCACCCTGTTCTTCTTGTGCTGCGAAAGAGGCGGCTAATGATCTCCAGCTCCGCTCTGCTTCTCCAACATCCAGCGCCACCCTGTTCTGTGTCAGGCCCAGCAAGTCCGAGCAGCTGGCGCACAGAACAGGGCAGCGCCAGATGTTGGAGAAGCAGAGCGGAGCTGGAGATCATTAGCCGCCTCTTTCGCAGCACAAGAAGCCTCCCCAACTGGCCAGGTGCTCTCCTCCTTCTCTGCCTCCTTCTCTGCCTCTCCCCTCTTGCTCCTCACAGTTGCCCTGAGCTGGTGCGGTTTTTACTTGGGCAGCCAGACGCCCGCAGCAGCAACAGGCAGTTCCGCCTGGGCTCCGCTCAGGTGTCCGGCTGGGGCTGTCAGGAGTTGCTACCGCCGGTGCAGCTCCGCGTGGCTCCAGTCCCGCGTTGCCTTGGGAAGGGGAAGGCAAAACCAGGAGCCGCTGAGCCTGAGCCTCCGGTGCCGCTGCTGTCATTGCAAAGCACCGCCGCGGCTCTTCCTTTTTGCCTTTCCCTTCCCAAGGCAACGCGGGACTGGAGCCGCATGGAGCCGTGCCGGCGGTAGCAACTCCTGACTCAGGGGGCCTCCGAGGGGAGGGGAAGGAGGAGAAGAAGGGGGGGGGGTGATTCCCAAAAAATCTTGTGCTGACCCGGCCCGTCTGTCAAATTTTAAAAGTCAATGCGGCCCCCTGAGCCAAAAAGTTTGCCCACCCCTGTTCTAGGGAGTGTCAGTGGTCAGCTAGCTTCCTGTAAAACTCTATTTGTACTGTTGGGTCTTAATTGAGATTACAGGTAGCCCTCATTAGTATAATTGGGGAAAAGAACTAAACATAATTATAAAACAAAGAATCATGTGATCAATCCTACTTGTGACTTCAGTTGCATTCATACTGGTTGTGGTCATAAAGGTAATTGAACACACTTGATGTCTTGTGTGACTCCTGGTGACTTTCCCTTTGACTTTGCTTGTCATAAGCCAGCAGTGAAGGTTGCAAATGATGATCACATGACTATAAGACTCTGTGACTGTTGGAACACTGCAGTAGCCACAACTACAAAGACTTAAGTCTCCTTGTTTAGGGCTGTTATAACTTTGAATGTTTGCTCAGTGAGGGTTACTCTGTGATGATTCTGCACTTCATACTGACAGATTACCTCTCCCAGTAGATTTAGGTAGGTGTTAAAGAAGAAAAGAAAGATATTAGAGCCCTGAATCACTGTGAAAGTCAGAGATTTAGGAATAAATTGGTCTCCTCTTCTGTGGCACCAGCTGAAATTGCCCCTGTAAGAAGGAAAAACAGAGCCCTCATTAGGTTTGTCTAGAAGGATATCATGGTCGATGGTATTGAAGGCTGCTGAGAAGTCAAGAAGAACAAGTATTGATGTAATATCACCCATGCAATCTGACTATAGGTCATCATTGATCACTGATCTTCAGAAAAATAAGCTCTTCCCCTTCTTAAGAAAAGTTTTGCCTGAAGAAATTTACTATTAACAGCTATTTATTTAATGTGACATTTAAATTGAAAATATGCAGATACTATACTGCAGTTCAGTGCTTTGTCATCGTTCCTACCGTAGGGAAAATATGGTAACAACTTTTGCAATATACTTGGCCATGTGCACTAGAAGGAAAAATCATTGAGGCATATAGAACTTCAGTGTACATTTCATAGAATATTTTTCTCAATTTATATAGTTTTTATAGGGAATGAGAGGAATCTTGTTATTTCTTATATATCAGATGAGTGTGTGGAAATGACCAAAAGTGTTACTGCTGTTTTGGCTTCTGCTGATGCACATAATAATTATAAGCTTCTCAAAATGAATTAGAGGTATATCATTGTATTTTAAGTAAAATATTCCATTGTGGCTATTTTGTATAATTTTCTGTCTCTTCTTTATTTTCTTTTTAGTGCTTACGTCTGATCATGGAGTGTAATAAAGTTTATCTGTTCTACCTAGTCCAGCATGCTTGTTCTTATTAGATTTTCCAGAAAGTAATGCTGAAAATTATATTGTTTCTGACACTGGAGTAATATATTGTCAGTGTAACTTGTGTGTCACTCTATGAGGTGATGAGCAATTTCTAAAATGATAAATAAAAACAAATAACTGTAGTGAGCTAGCAGTAACTAGGAGCCATTAATAATTTTATCCTTTAAAAATTATCTAATTTCTTTTTCATGTCATACAAATTGTTGGCCATCACTATTTCTGGGTTTAGGTTCATTAGATGATTATAGCTCCTAATATTAGGAGAATGGTAGAACTTGTCTCTGCCCACCATGTGTATAACATATGATTTTACATAATCTGTTCTTATCTTACTCTCCCCTTTTCTGTTAAAAAGTCTCAAGCATGACTTAACTTATTTTATAAAGGAATTGATGTAGCCCTTGGTCACTTTCGTAACACTCTACATATATTATCACTATCCTTTATTGTAACTTTTTAGAATTTTTCAACATGGTTCATAGATCCTATATAAAGTGAGTAATACCAGTTACATAGGTTCATCAGTTGGTAACAGTATCTTATGATAAATCGTTTACTGAAGATAGCTCAGAAGTTTACATTTTTTAGAGTTTAGTAATGAATAGAGTTGAAAAAAATGAATTTGAAGTTTAAAAGCCAAATAATGAGATTGAAGTACACTTTAGTACTTGAAGTACAAAACCTTCTGAGTTAAATTTTATGTTATGGTTGCTCACATTGCTGTACAGATTTGAAGTAATTAGAAGCTGGACTTTCATCTCTTTATCCTACGCCACTAGTAGATTAAAAAACACAACATGAACTGAAGCCCCGTTGAGAATTGCCTGGGTCTATGTCAAGATGGTTGCAATCAGAAAGTAATTCAGAGTGCTGGCAATGGAGATGATTGATTCCAGCAAAATGATGAGTAGGAACCAAAACAAATTTTAAACCCAAAGCCTAGCTTTGCATTTTAGACTTTTCAGTTCAAATTAGACATTTTGATTTACCCTGATTATCTCTTGCTAAGCTTCAAAATAGCACTTTCTGCTGTCACAAGTAATTTTCATATTCCACATTTATTCAAAATGAAGACAACCCTGAATTTAAGATATCAGGGGAAGTATAGAGACAGACAACAATATATCTAAATGTAGTCAAAAACCCTATATAGTGACCAGCTTGTTTTATCTTATTAATCAAGGGTGCCAACTCCAGGTAAAATCATTTCTGGGCATTCCTTTCTCCCTTAGAACCTGATAAATATCTGCATGCGTGTCCATATTTGTATGTTTGAATATATATCTGCTAGAAACTACTCTCCCCAAAAAAGACAGCCACAAAACCAAACAGCTTTATGTTTACCAGACACTTAAGATGATGCAACTCCTTCCATAAATATAATTAAATACAATTGATTATATTACTTTTTACATATTATCAATTTAAAATTTTATTGTATCTAGAATTTGTGCTTGAAGTAAGCAATTGTATAGAGGATAATATAAACAGACCTCACTTAAAAAAAAGGAAGAAATTCCATTTGTTTCTTTTTTTTCTTTTTTAGCATATTCAAGTATTCCATGCCCTTTCCAAAATACTTATTTATCCTTCATATCTTGTCTTTGAAGACTTTTATCTGGGAATTGAATGTGATTTATCTGCATGGCCAGAAAAAAAAAATCACATGAATTTCCTCAATGTGATCTCCTGAGTTGTGGATTCTTTGGCCCTATATAAAAGCTAGGGTTTCAATTTATTTAGGTGAGTGGCATCTCATTCTTCCATCCCTACAATAATAGATTTACTAGTTGCCTTTTTAGAGACTGTGTCAAAATTGATTTGTTCATGCCAAGTCAAAATTCTTTATATAGGATTAAATACTGAATAATATATGTTTCAACAGTAACTGAGATGACTTTGAAGAATGAGATCTTTAGACTGAACTATCTACTGTAACTTGACTTCTTTGCTTAGATTTCATCCTGAAAAGCCCACAAACCTAGTAGCTTCTAGCAGTGGAATCTCCATTGTCAATGACATGGGGTATTTCTACCTTTCTGTGCAGTTCGAGACAGCCCTGATTATTGAGTAAGTAGAGAGAACCTCATTGCACAATTATTGCAATTTTCTGTTTGTAATGTTGGACCTTGTTCTCTGAGCATTTTGGAAACTAATATTTTGAAATAATATCTACTTAACCAACTACTACTGAAACATTTTATATTTATATTTTTATAAATATATATTTATATATATATATATAAATATATATATATATATATATATATATATATATATATATATATATATATATATATATATATATATATATATATATATATATATATATATATATATATATTTTGCGGGTATCTATATGTATGGTATTTGTTCGGATATTTTCCCACGTCATTATAGTTGTGCTTTTAAAGTTGTGGCGACGTTTCGGCAGAATCTCATCTGCCATCATCAGGCTTGTGTATTGTGTTTGTCTGTGAGTCAGGCTTCACAGCCATTTCTGTTTTAAATTTGGTGCTAGCCTACTGCTATGTTAGAATGGTTTTTTTCTTCATCCTGATTGGTTGGGAGTCTTGGTCTGTGTTTATTGGTCTTGGAGTTTGCTGTGTTCTGCTTAATTGGTGTTTCTAATATCTTCTGTCTGTTTTGTAGCATTTTTTGATTGGCTGGCAACATTGTGTTTCCTGTATTGGAAGCAATACAGAAGCCTGATGATGGCAGATGAGATTCTGCCGAAACGTCGCTACAACTTTAAAAGCACAACTATAATGACGTGGGAAAATACCTGAACAAAGCTGAATACCATACATATAGATACCTGTGAAAACTTAAGGAAACATACACACACACACACACATACACACACACACACCAGATACATAGATGCATGCATGCATACATACATACATATATATTATTGTTTTTCATTGTTTTACCCCTGAATCAGAAAAAGTAATGCATTCAAATTCAGAGCAAGAAATATGCAGTGTGAAATCAATAGAAATAATTATTGGTCTAGAATAATGATCCTAAATGTGGATTTTTATGTAACTGCCAGAGGAAAGCATTGAAGAACATGCTTAAGGTATTTCTTTTTAAATAGGCTTTTGATATCTAGCTGTGTTGCAAATTGTTTGGGTGAAAAAGAATGAAGGAGAGTATCTGGTAAATATCGTGGCAAGCTGTGAGTAATATGAATGAAAATACTCCATTCTGCATTGTCATATTTACCTGGAAGTGTTTTTTCCAAACAATTGCTTTATGGTTTTTTTAAAGGTAAAATATGATAATAGAAGATAGTGTTGAAAGTATGTGAGGTATGAAGTACCCTGGTATTACTGTAAGAGGATAAGGGACACTGTATTAGCCCCATTGCTTCCTTCTCCTTTACTGTTTGGAATGGAAAATCTCTGCTGTTTGTGTAGGCTCTTCACACAGTGAGGATTTTGAAACTCAGGATCCTGACATGGTAGAAAATCTCCATTGACAGATTTAAACAGTGTACTGTAGCAGCACCATAACACACATATGTAGAACTAACAGTCCACTGAACTCAGATGAGATTTATTGCAAGGTGTTACCTTATATTTGCTGGGCCCAGATTTTTTACAGTCTCTCTTTCTAAGTGCACATGTACTTCCATGTTATATATAAAATAATGGTTTGCATGTATGTATATATGTGAAGTGATTACTTAATTTTTTAAATGTAATATTTTATTTTAATCCAGAATCATTAAAGTTGTTGTGGTTGTGGTTGTTTAGCTGTGGCTTCTTTAGTGGGGAAGATTTGAGGGAAATTAATAGTTTAGTCAACAAGTTAGGGAAGGCAGACTGTCTACATTTATTGTTTCCATTTCCATTTGCCTGTATTTGGGATGAATCTTCTGAAATGCAACAGAGTATTGGCTTTTCATATTTTCATGCAAATGTCATTTTTTTTACAGTTGACATTTGGCTCTACTACTTAAAAATTCACTTAGAAATTGATATGAATTGTAAAAATATTTATATGCTTCCTCTTAACATAATATAATTAGAATTAGATATAAAATGTGTGAAGTTTAAGACATGTAAATACAATTATGATGAGTCTTTTGTAATTATGTAAAACTTCCATATGAAACATAACCGGCTTGTTTTAACATTAAAAAAAAGCATCTGAATGAAGTCTCAGCTTGCAACTCTTTATGGTATAAAATCCCCTTTAAATCCATTTTAGCAAGTACGCAAGAACTTATTAAAAGAATAATTCACAAATGATGCCATACTATTTAAAATTACATTTATTAATCAAGATCTTTCTAGCTAATGTTGGAAGGCTCATAATCAAATTAGCACATATTACAATTGCTGTTGACAGTGCACATGAAGTTACTCATTT
The DNA here is from genome assembly GCF_049901735.1 of Notechis scutatus. Classification (NCBI taxonomy): domain Eukaryota; kingdom Metazoa; phylum Chordata; class Lepidosauria; order Squamata; family Elapidae; genus Notechis; species Notechis scutatus. Next base: position 287,155,480 of record NC_142009.1, read on the forward strand.
GGTTGTACATTTTGAGGAAATGGAAAAAATTATTCAAGAAACCTTGATAATTAATGGTTGTGTGGTTTTATTGCCCATATTTCACAAGACTTAAAATGTTATTATTCAAGACATTAATGTAATCTTTTGTTATTACTTGAAACATTAATGCAGTCTTTTTTTCTTTTACAAGTTTCTTGTAACTATACTTGAAAATTAATATGTATCAGATCAACAATACTTTCAAGTGATAGAAACAACAATAGATGAAAAGTTATACATGACCCACTTTATTTGATAAATGTGAGGAGGGGGAGGAGATTACTGTATTGCTGAAAATTAATATAACTAAGAAGCTTGAAGTATCTTTAAAAATATTATTTATTGTTATATTCATTGTTTTAGCTTATCAGTGATAATGTCCACGGATACATTTCATATAAAAAACATATGAAATGTCTTTTTAGATAAATATAATCAGTGTAGATATTCAAAACTTTATCCTTCAGATTTCAAATGCAGTTATATATGTTTCTGATTTCCATTTCTCCCGTATTCTTTGTTATGCCAATCTTTTCATCTTGAATCTTCTTCAATAATTTTTTAAGAAAATAAATAAATTTGATAGTTATCCCAATTATCTGAAAATGAGCATATTTCATTTTTATAATACCTAAAATTTATAAAGATTGACTCTCTGAAATATAGACAAAAAGGAGTTTATGAAATGTGTTCACACATCACTGTACAGCATAGTTTTTTTGCTGAATACTAAATATAGTTTGCTGAATACATTACAATTGACATAACAATTTAAGCCAGGCTTTCTGATACAGAGGTTCTGTGAGAGTGATTAAAAAAAATTCATTTACTGTGCAATGCTAGCACTTGCAGTGGTGGATATTTGTACCTGCCATGACTCAGCTACTGGCCTGCTGTTTTGCTATTGCTGTAAAACATGTTTTCTGTACATCAGAAGTAAATTCTGTTGTGAAGTTTTAGTATTTTTCCCAATTTTTATGTAGGGTTTGAGACATGAAAGTTATTTCAAGGATTCCTTCAGGATAAAAAGGTTGAGAAAGGCAATGCTAAGCATTAAAATAAGAGCTTAAGCCTTATCTATAAAGGAAAATGGATTACCTGATATTCTTTTATCATGGTCCTTATGAGTCTCTATAGTGCGCCATTTTGGAACGTTCTAAAGAACTTTGGCAAAGCTCTGCACATCCTGACGTGTTTAGATAGGGGTGCCTCTATAGCAGTTACTTCTTTAGGCTTCCTGAGATAATTATTTTTTTTTTCAATTTTGATCTTTTTTCTTCTGTTTAGCTTCACTGCATGATATTCAAAACATTTTGCACATCACATCATCTCAGTCAGGTAGTTACTCTTTTTTCAAAAACAGCTAGGCCTCATTTAGCCGCTATCTCAGTTAGGTGCTCCCTCCCTAGTCTTCTCAAGGAAGCAGAACTTTTGAAACAAAAGGCATTTCAAAAGGACCATTTCTTTTGAGGCCCCTCCCAATGTCCAGTTCAACTTTGAGCCAATCCCAAGGTGTAAAGATGTAGTGAGAACTTTGAACTGAGAAAGCAATAACAGGCAGTTCCCAGGTGCCAAGATCTTGTTCCTCCGTTATGGATATAAAACAGATGGCCTAAGGCACATTCTTCCCCCCCTCCCAACTTCCCCAGGGGACATCAAAGCAGAGACAGGAACAAAGGGAAATCCCATGCAACCACAACCCCAAAACTTCCCCCTCTCCCACCAGAATGTCAGTCTCCTGATAGAGGTCTATGGGACCTGACAGTTAGTGACGATTTTAAGGGACACCATCAAACTCAGGTATTCCCCAATACTTCTGACTTACCAGTCCAGGGTCTTCAGGAAGAGGTGGAATTAGATGACCAGGATGTTTCCATGGAGGTGGGGTCGATCCATCAGATGGACTTGGGGTTGTCAGAGGCTGACCCACTAGAACAAGGAATGTCGGATGACGAAGGCCTCATTCCGGACCAACCTACCTTTTCTGGCCTTTTCCGTCTGCACCTTTTTAAATCTTTACTGTTCAAAGCAAAGAACACTGCTAAACTAGGGACATCAAACCCTCATCCATTATCATCAGGGTCTCAAGGCGAACCCGAGGATCTAATATTCTCACAACCGGCTAATGAGGCAGAAACTATTCCTGTCCCTCATATGTTTGCTGATTTAGTACAAAATCAATGGGCATCAGCAGCATCCTACCCAGCCCCAACAGGGTACAATAAACGATATTATAATTTAGCACCAGAGTTTACAAATTTTCTCAAAACACCAGAGGTGGGTGAGCCTATTGTGGCACTGGCCTCTCCTTCAACTTTTCCCAACGGGGCCGAGGAAGCCCTGAGACCGGAAGAAAAGAGAGCAGAGTTGGCACTCCGTAGGGCGCACGTTTCTGATGCCTGGGCCATTAGGGCAGCTACAGCTGCGTCCTTTTTTCACACGGTCCTCCCTACGATGGCTCTTCCACTTGAGGGATATATTGCCGACGTCAAATGTCAGAGCCCACTGGGACATTGCTAAGATTATTGCAGCGGCAGAATTCTCCGCCGACCCCACTTTTAATGCAGTCAAATTCTCGTCTAGAGCCATAGCATCTCCCATATCAGCACGGAGACTGCTATGGCTCAGAGACTGGCAGGCAGATACCAAGCATAAATGCAAGCTGGCATCAGCCCCAATATCGGGGGATAAATTATTTTGCAGTGTCTTGGAGCCCCTGCTTATTGAGAATAGGAACAAGAAAAAAGTGCTTCCCCCTCTTTTTCAGAGGTCTGAAAACAGAACGCCCCAGTCATTTTGAAGGGGTTCCTTTCAGCCCTATTATCAAGGCCCATACGTTCCCAGATCGCAGAGAACATCAGGCTACAGGCCCAGTTTTAGACAGGATAGGTCGGAATCTTCCGATAGAGGTCAGCGAGGAGGCCAAAACAGAAGAAACCCCAGAGGTACCGGAGACCGATTTTTTTGTCGCCCCAAGTGAGTCCTTGACAGGCTCCCATTGGAGGGCGGCTAAAATTGTTTGCTGATCAATGGGACAGTTCCACCTCTGATGCGTGGGTCAGGGACACTGTTAGGTTTGGTTTGGCACTAGAGTTTCAATCCTCCCCCCTGAACTTTTTCATTAGGAGCCCTAGGTCTACGGATGCAGGAGGCTATCAATCATCTTCTGCATATTCGGGCCATTAGAGAGGTCCCATCTGAACAACGGGGACAAGGCTGTTACTCTATTGTTCGTGGTCCCAAAGAGTTCGGGGGGTTGGAGGGCAATTCTGGACTTCAAATGTTTGAACAGATCATTGGTTTATCGAAAATTCAAGATGACTACTCTCCAGTCCATTCTGCTCAGCATCAGAGAGAACGATATCCTGACCTCTATAGATCTGACAGAGGCTTATCTACATATACCAATTAGACCTGCTCACTACAAGTATCTCAGATTTTGGTATTGTGATCAGCACTATGAATATATCGCCCTACCATTCGGTCTGGCTTCGGCCCCTAGGACCTTTACCAAGATCCTGGCGGCTTTGGCTGCCTCCCTCAGGATCAAATCTATTCGTTTACAATGTTATCTGGATGATATTTTAATTTTGTCATCTTCCAGACATCAAGCAAATTTGGATTCCAAGATTATTCTGGAGACCCTTCAAGGTCACGGCTTTTCCATAAATTGGGATAAAAGCCATTTGACCCCCTCAACTAGGTTAGTTCATTTAGGGTCAGTGATAGATACCGTGGAGGGCAAGGTTTTTCTCTCTCAGGACAGGCTGAATAGCATCCAGTCTTTGGCCAGAGAGATCAGAACCTTAAAGAGGGTTACCTTGGCAGTTCTGTCTCAACTGTTAGGGAAACTGATTTCTTATATTTCCATTGTGCCTTGGGCTCGGTTCCATTCTAGAGATCTGCAATGGTTCCTGCTACCTTTCCAGTGATCCAGAAGAGCCACTTCCAACGTCCGGATAAAGGTACCGCACAATGTTCTCCGATCACTCCACTGGTGGTCGGAAAACACGATAAACAAGGGGTGTCCTTTCAAGGAACCTTGCAGGGCAATGATCACAACCGATGCCAGCCTGGTAGGATGGGGAGCTCACTTCCAATCCTACACTGCACAGGGAACTTGGACTATTTCTGAACAATCACAAAGCATCAACCTATTGGAGCTGCGAGCGTTACGCAGTTTTCTACCCCTTTTCCAATCACGCCATGTTCTGGTCTTGACAGACAATATTACAACCAAGGCCCACGTAAACAGACGGGGGTACCCATTCCAAACTTCTGATGCTGGAGACGGCCAGGTTGTTCAAGTGGGCCGAGACCAATCTGATTTCACTCAAGGCAGAGCACATAGCAGGGGCCTTAAACACACAAGTGGACTGGCTCAGCAGGGCCACGATAGATCAGGCAGAATGGCGCCTACACCCGTCTGTCTTCCAGGAAGCAGTGCGGAGGTTTAGGCAACCGGTGATCGATCTACTAGCCTCTCCCCTCAACGCCCAATTACCCCGCTATATTTCAAGGTACCCGACTCAGGGGGTGGAGGCCGTAAACGCCCTGAGATGTCAGTGGCCTCCCGGACTTCTATATGCATTTCCTCCACTTCCTGTAATACCCAGGTTGATCCAGAAGTTATTGGAGGAACGAGCGGAATTGATATTGGTCACCCCTTACTGGCCCAGGCGAACATGGTTCGCGGACTTACAGGACCTGTCGAGCCAACCACCTTGGAAAATTCCACCATCGAGGGTTTCCCTCTCGCAAGGGCCGGTACTTCACTCGGACCCACAATGGCTCAGCCTAGCCGTATGGAGGTTGAGCAGAGCCGTTTAAGAAACCAACAGATTTCAGAGGTTGCCATTGCCACCATACAAGCATCCAGATGGTCCTCAACAAATCATATATACGAGGCTACGTGATCTGTTTTCTGTCACTGGTGCCGGGGGTCTAAAATCGATCCAACCGCCCCATCAATAGGACAATTATTGGAGTTTTTACAGGAGGGGTTGACCAAGGGCCTATCTCCAAATACTGTACGCAGACAGGTGGCGGCCTTAGCCTCGGTGATATCCTGGGGTGACCTTCGTTCCATAGCACACCATCCACATGTCCGCAGCTTTCTTAAGGGTGCTGCAAACTTACGACCTCCTGTAATTCACCGCTATCCCACTTGGGAGCTCAACAAGGTGTTAACCACACTTTCATCTGGCCCGTTGGAGCCTTTAAGAACCGCTAGTCTCAAATTCCTGACATATAAGGTGGTCTTCTTAATTGCATCAGCAAGGAGGATTTCCGAATTGGCAGCATTGTCGATGAGAAAGGACCTGTGCGTGTTTCATGCGGACAGAGTGGTTCTCAGATTGGATCCATCGTTCACCCCTAAAGTAAATTCAGTCTTCCACAGAGTGCAGGAGTTGGTGCTTCCAAATTTTTGTCCAAAACCATCTCATAGACTGGAGCATCAATGGCATCGACTTGACGTTCGAAGGGCATTGAGCATCTATCTGGACCGCACGGTGGCATTTCGAAAATCTGAGGCTCTATTCATATCCTTCAACCCATCCACTTTAGGACACAAGGTGTCGTCGACGACCATTGGTGGATGGTTGAGAACCACCATAGCTAAAAGTTACGAATGCCAGTCCATCTCAGTTCCTAAGGGCATTACAGCCCACTCAACAAGGAGTGCGGCAACATCAGCAGCATGGGCCATAAGGGCTTCCATAGACGAAATTTGCAGAGCGGCAACTTGGGCTTCACCATCGCCCTTTGTCAGAAATTATAAAATTGATGTCTATGCCGGACGCTTAATTTGGCAGAAGAGTCCTGCAGAGGGTCCACAGAGTTTAGGAGTGGATTTCGATCCAGACGGAGTCCCTCCCTAAGGACAGGCCAAGCTTTGGTATGTCCCACTTCTGGATGCTCTGAACAGCTCATGGGAGAAAGGGCATTGGTACTTACCTAATACGCCCATTCTCTGTGAGCTGTGAAGAGCATCCAGCCCCACCCATTTCTTTCCATCTGGTGGGGTTCCGTTCCGGTCAGGGATCTAGGATTAGGTGATAAGTTCCGGACTTTGGCACTCAGTCTTCGCAAAACTGGGGGATGCTGGGGAGTTGTCCCGTGGAGGAGGAGGAGCGTCCCGGAGTTTTAAGCCCAGCCTTTCCAGAAGAGACTGAAGCACCTCCCACTTCTGGATGCTCTGAACAGCTCACAGAGAACGGGCGTATCAGGTAAGTACCAACGCTCTTTCTCTATTTCTCCCTCCCCCCCGTCATATGTTTACTTCGCGATCATTCCAGGTGGGTGCAATGGATTGTGATAATTAAACAAGAAGTGTTTGTAGACTTGGGGGAAGAGCACACTGTGGTCATGGGTCCCTGTAGTGAGTCTTTTGTAATCTATAAGTTGGAAATTCCTTCCATGGGGTTGTCTTGCAATACTGAAGACAACCTCAAAGAGGAAAAGGTCTTATTCATATTGATTCAGGTAGCTGACTGAACTGGTAATGATCTCAGTTCTAAAATGGTTTAGCCTGCTTTACCATCTCTTCAGCACTGACTTTGCTGATAAATAAGATTCTGATTATTCCTCTTCCTCTTTTGCTGATGATTATTTCCATTATTTGTCACAAATACTTTTGAAGACTCAGTATTGTAGACTTTGCCCATTGGCCCTAAGCAACACCATGAATCTGTCTCTAAACCAGCTCTAGCACCTTGCATTACCAGACATTATAAGCCTTTCAGATCAAGAAAAGGAGAATTCAAATTATATTAGTTAGCATGTCAGTTTTCTGATACTTAAACAAGTAAAGGGCTAGGAAATTTACCTCCTGCAGTTTACTTTTCAAAAATATGAATATTGCATACAACAGAAAATTCTTCTGGAGCACTACCAGGGTCATATTCATATGTATGTATGTATGTATGTATGTATGTATGTATGTATGTATGTACACACACACACACACACACACACACACACACACACACATACACCAGTCCACTGAAAATGCAGTAATTTATGGTTAACAGGTATTATTTTCCTTCACAGATATCAAGGCTTCAGAATGTTGGCAGGAAAACTTTAATTGAAACCCTGAGCAGGTATTAGGTAGTAGTGTAAGAATATTAGATTGAAAAGAAATCTTGTAAATGAATGAAAAAACATGCATAGATACTCACAAGACCTTTTGTAAAAGATCACTGTTTCTTTTTAATGACAGACATATTGAGCTCTTTATATAGTTACAGAGGATTTTATTCAGTTTCCTATCCTCAAGGGCCAGGAATATAACATAATAAATTAAAGAGAAGTATGTAAAGGAGGAAGGAACAAAAAAAAAGGATAGTTTTACTAAGCCATCAGGAATATTTATGAAATAGAAAATATAGTGAACTTGTTTACATTATTTTTGCCTCCAGGATCCTAATACATCCTATTTTGTATATCCTTAGTATGAATATGTAACATGAGCTAAATATGTTTAACTCTCATCACCCAGTCTTTGAATGTTAGTATGAATTTCATTTTCTCTTCTTAGGATCAATCTGCAGTGATGATGATATAAGCATTTATGCAAATATTCACTTCAAAGAGTAAGAAAGTACAGTACTGAACCATGAAATGCTGAGTACTTTCTATATTATAAAGGTTATGTTTGGATATTGAGGACATCGGTAATAGTACAGTAAATATTTAAACCAATGTTCAATCCTTTTCTTAAACAGCAAAAATCATTTTGGGACAATTGCATATTTTAATCCCACAGTTAATATACATTAATATAAACTTTTTCAGAAAAAAATTAATGTGTTCTACTTTAATGAGTACTGCTGGTACTTTAAAAATAATTTTATTTGATTTAGCTGTGCATTATATTTTATTTCTGTGAATCCTTGACCATTTCTATGATGCTTACTAAAAGAAGTGGAATTAATACATCTATTAAATTTGGTTCTGAACTTCATAAAAATATCCTCTGTTTGCCATTTCCAAAAGCAGTTACTAGCATTGGTTCTAATATGAACACCCATGTTGAATATGTTGTCAATTCGAACATGAATTTGATTTCATAATATAGGACAGCAGTTCCTTCCTTTCTTGAAGTAATGGAAATTGCCTTAACTGAAGCTATATTACATATTTATATCAAGGATCAGTCTGCAAATTCATTCTTCTCCAGAGAAGCAGAAAGATCATGTGAAAATGGTGACCACATGTTGTCAGACTGCATGATTTAACAAAACCAAAGGCAATCATTTCAAAGAAAAATGTTTTATTTTCTGCCAGCAAAGTATAATGGAGAGAAATTGACTGGTATTATTTTTAAAAATTGCTCAAATCACTGTAGTTAGTGTAAAATTGTCTCTGGAACCATTTTCTGTAAGTTAACCAGACACAAGATTGTATCCTTTGTATTTTGAATACTGAAGCTTATATTTCATCTGTCCTGTTTGAAGCCCATCAGGTGTAATAGCCTTTTTGATAGTTTCTTCATTTACCCTTTCCTTTTCCTGCTCTAACTCTGATGCAGAAGCACTGTCAAACTTAAACAGCTAGGATTTTTAGGTAATGTTAGTTGCACACAGATCTTTAGCGAATTTGAATTTTTATGGGCTTGTCCTGTCAACATTAAATTTAAGGTTAGATTTAATATATGGTATTATTTTGATCAGATAGCCCTAGTTTCAATTTGGGAAAGTAAGTTTCTTTCTGTACTAAAATTGATAGCATATATTCCAAAGCATTCAGAAATATACCAGCCAAGATGATGAGAATGTTTCTAAAGAAAGCTGGGAACAGAGCATTTTGAAATGAATTTTATCTTTTTTTCAATTATTACATTACTCTGTAGAAGATAATAAAAGAAACTCTCTGTGGTTTTGACAATTAGTGAACATTTTAACTTTTTTGCTTAATCCTCTCTCTGACATTTCATGTTCCATTTATATCCATATTAATTGTATAGATGTTTTTACTGCTAAGATTTTCATTACTCTATCATCTAAAAAATCCCTTTGTATTTTTTATATATTCTGGAATGAGGCTAGCAGTCACTTTCATGTTGATTGTTGGAGAGTATATGTATGTACAGCATGTATGTGTGTGTACATATTCACCCACACCCACGTACACACATGTATTAGATAGAAAATAGCTAAAACAATGACATCAGACATGGCTATATTTATACTGTGCTTATATATTAATGTCTGAAGCAGATGCCTATTTATAAATTATTCATCAGATTAATAATAATTTTAATAATTAATTATAGTAATTTTATATGGCATTTATGATTAGATTTACGGTTAGAAAAGACAGCCAAGTCTCTTTTAAAATATTTGAAACTGGAAATGGTGTGATTGAATAATATAATTCTATTTAGCACGATTCATTGAGTGGAAAGGGGATTAAGAAAAATAAAACAAGTACTTTCAATATTATTAAGATTGAAGCTCTAACATTACAACTTACTTTTCTGTATTTTATTTTGTTGTATTTCCATTTTTGTATTATAAATAAAATGATGGCTTGTACCATGATAATTCTTTTTCTAAATGTAAGCAGGTTGAAGTGATGAAATGTGTATGAAATAAGTTAACAGAACTGACTCTGAAATATGTGTATTGTTATTAAGATTGCTCAAAGCAAGTCTCTTAAATCATGTATCTATCTATACATCTTCAATTGATTTTTCCATTGAGAGAATATAGATTCTGAAATATGATTTATTTATTATTTCAATGTTAAGGCTGGCCAGTTTCAGTGCAAATTTGGGCAGCTTACAATTTAAAAAAATTAAAAAGAAAACAACATATATCAAGAAAAAATAATACAGCTGACTTAGAAAACAGAGTCAAACCAAAGATTTCAACTACCATCTTAATTGAAGGCCTGGGAGTCATCCAGCTGAGTTCAATCTAACAAGAACTGGAATCAAATTCCTATGAGGTTCTCATCTCATTATATTTCAGGAATAAACTAGACTTGAGATTTGTAGGAAAGTACCCTTGAATCATGGGAAATATATGGAATCCCAAATTGGAAATAAACTAGTACTATATAGTAGTCATTAAATTGTGATCCCACCTTCAACTAACACAGTAAACAAATAATACCATCGCTGACTTCAATTGTTCATAACAATCTATACATACTCTGTTTTGTGCAAGATTAGCAACATTAAATAGTGTATAAACATAATTCACAAGTATAAAACATGTTTTATGTTTAATGGCCTATGGTGCTGATTTTGAATTTGGTACATGTTTCAGAGCAAATAAAATCCCTTCCAGCTTCCAAGCATTATATGATATTGCTGGTAACATATAATGGTGAGGTACGTCCAGCTCACCTGACAAATATATACTTTATAGATTTTTAGTTATAGTTCTTATATGAGTTATCGAAAGGACAAATACAATTCTTGAATAATTGTTCAAAATCAGTGCTGGTCATAACTCTTAATATGTACTGATCTTTAGTGCTTCTTCCATTACTAGATTTTAGGCTTTTCAGGATGTTATGATTTTCTATGTATGTATAATCTTTTAATTTTTGAAAAATGATTTAGGAACTTAAGCATTTTGAAGAAGTGCAAAAAGAGAACATATCTAATCAGATTTTAGTAGTCCTTGCTTAACGATCATTCATTCAGTGAGTGTTCAAATGGCACTGAACAACGTGATTATAACTGCTCCTTGTGGTTGCGTTTGTTGCAGCTTCCCTACCATCCTGTGATCACAATTTGTGACCTTTGTGGCAAAGTCAAAGCTGAAGCTGGCAGGAGGTTGTAAACAATGATCACATGATATTGTGCTTAATAATCTTGCGAAAACTTTTCTAATGCTGCCAGCTGGGGCTGCTCTTGTAAATTGCTCAGTCATGCGAGGTTATGCTTTATGACCACATTGCAGCGCTCAATTATTGTCATTAAGCAAGGACTGGAAGAAACTGAAGTAGTGATAAATTTGGAGAATTATTGCTTGGTTTCAATTAAGAAAGCCTAGAATTTATACTATTTATATGCTGGGAGAAAATATAAAAATATGCTTAGGAACCTTGATGGCACAAGTGGTTAGAAAGCAGTATTAAAGGCGGACTCTGCCAGAGCCTGGGGTTCAGTCCTGATGGAGGTCAAGGTTGACAAATACTTACATCTTTCCAACGTCAGTAAAACGAGGATCTGGATTGTTGGGGGCAATATGCTGACATTGTAAAACTACAAAAGAGTGTTGTTTAGGCACCATAGGGTGGTATATAAGTGTTGTTCCTATTGTTTTGCTACAGTATTAGACTTAGATTTAGAATAACTTTATCATCACTTTAAATGTACACTAATCAGCATACATTAAAATGAAATTTCATCAAATACAGCTCTGAAAGGGTCACCACCTCCATATACACTACATAAACCTGACTAATAAATGCATATACCCACATATATGACACCGAGAAACAACACTTATTTATTATATATTATAATTATGTATTATTTTACAGTAAATAGAAAGCCATCATATTCCTGCATATGTTGATTATTTTTAAAACTCAGGAGAGAGGCTGAGTTTTATCATGTATAGATTTCCTGTGTTTTAACATTATTAGGATGGTGCTTTGTCAGCAAGGAAAAGTCAAAACATTAATAAAATGTGTGATATACTTCAAAAAATTAAACTTTAGCAACTAATACTTTTTTTCTGCATAGTTTAGAGATCAGAGATTGGTTCCCCTTTCATGCTTGGTTTCTTGATGAAATACTAGTAGTTTTATTTAGCTTGGGGAAGAGAAAATCAAGGATAAGAAATTAATTCTAGATTTAGGGTATCAATTAATGTGAAAAGATGCTTAAGTTTTAGAGATAAATCAATTCTTATATAACTATGTCCTATTCCCTTAAACATTGTATTTATAAAAATTTTTTTTAAAAAAACTACAATTATCACAAGTAGAACTTTACATACTTGTTTTAAACATATATAACTCCAAAATGCCATCCAGATAAATTAGGAAAGAAATATAGATAAATGATAGATAACATGCTAGATGTTGTCTTGTTATATTATAGTAATTATGCAGTTTTTGAAGATAATTTCTATCTAGTAAGAATCCAGGGGAATGCTGTGATTTTTTAAACTATTTTCCCACAAGCTATTTATATGAGAAGCCACTTATTCAGGCTCACTCTGTTTTGTGGTTGGTATGTACAGTAGGAAGTTTGCCTTTCTGCCATAGATTTTGCTTATCCAATAAGATTAGGCATAATTGGTATGTTTTGATTAGTTTAATCAAACATTGCATCATTGTGAGTCAGAAACCATGGTCCTTTTTCTTCTATGAAGTGATATCGTTCAGAGATTTGTGTCTCCCTCACCCGGATAATGTTTCAGAAGGTCTTTAAAAAGCTGTCTCTTCCCAAATATGTAGAGTGTTTGTGGAGTCCTATAGTTGATCTTAACAGATAACAGATAATCAGAGTTGGAAGGGACCTTGTAGGTCATTTAGTTCAACCCCCCACCCAAGTGGGAGACCCTACACCATTTCTGACAAATGGCAGTCCAATCTCTTCTTGAAAGTCTCAAGCGATGGTGCTCCCACAACTTCTGAGGACAAGTTGTTCCATTGGTTGATTGTTCTCACTGTCAGAAAGTTTCACCTTGTTTCCAGGTTAAATCTCTCCTTGTTCAGTTTCCATCCATTATTCCTTGTCTGGCCTACAGGCGTTTTAGAAAATAGCTTGATTCCTTCCTCCCTGTGGCAACCCCTCAAATATTGGAAGACTGCTATCAAGTCTCCCCTGGTTCTTCTCTTCACTAGACTAGCCAAGCCCAGTTCCTGTAACCGTTCTTCATATGTTTTAGTGTCCAGTCCCCTAATCATCCTGGTTGCTCTTCTCTGTAGTTTTTCCAGAGTCTCAACATCTTTTTTATAATGTGGTGAACAAAACTGGATGCAGTACTCTAGATGTGGTCTTACTAAGGCTTTATAGAGTGGTATTAGTACCTCCCTTGATCTTGATTGTATCCCTCTGTTAATACAACTTAGGATTGCATTAGCTTTTTTGGCTGCTGCTGCACACTGCTGGCTCATATTTAGCTGGTTGTCCACTAAGACTCCAAGATCTCACAGGTACTGCTATTGAGCCTGGTTTCACCCAGTCTATATGTGTACTTTTGATTTTTCTTGCCTAAGTGTAGGACTTTACTTTTCTCTACATTGAATTTCATTTTGTTAGATACGGCCCAGTGTTCTAGTCTGTCAAGATCAGGGATGGGATTCTACCAGTTTGCACCTATTCACTAGAACCGGTTGTTAACATTCTAAGCAGTTTGGAGAACCGGTTGTTAGAAGAAATTACTGGCCTAATCCTGTAAGGAAGGCAGGAAGGAAACATGCTGGGGTTGCTTACAGAAAATGCCTCTCCGTTAACCCTTATTACATTCTTGGCAGGACTAGACTTCCTGTTTCAGGAACTTCTCTGGAGTTTTTTTCTCATTCTTTGCTGGTACTTTGCTTGTGTAGAGTGACCATTCAAAGTTACAATGGCACTGAAAAAAGTGACTTATGACCGTTTTTCACACTTACGACTTTTTCAGCATCCCCACAGTCATGAGAGGCCAGGTGAGGAGATGTGTGCCTCGATGTGAGTGATATTGAGTTGGCCACGCCCAGCCAGTCACATGACCACCAAGCCACATCTACCCAGTCACATGACCACCAAGCCACGCCGACCAACTAAGCCACGCCCACAGAACCGATTGTTAAAAAAATTTGAATCCCATCCCTGGTCAAGATCCATCTGGATCTTGAGCCTATCTTCTTGGGTGTTAGCTATTCCTGCCAGCTTAGTATCATCTGCAAATTTGGTAAATTCCCCTTGTATTCCCTCATCTAAGTCATCAATGAAGATATTGAAGAGTACTGGGCCTAAGCCAGTTGTGAGTCCATCTAGTGGTGGTGCTATCTATTCCACTTTTTTCTAGCTTACTAAGAAGTAGGTTGTGGTCTACTTTGTTGAATGCCTTGCTGAAATCTAAATATATTATGTCCACAGTATTTTGCTGGTCTACTAATTTAGTCACTGTGTTAAAAAATGAAATAAGATTGGTTTGGCATGATCTGTTTTTAACAAACCTGTGCTGACTGCTAGTTATTACTTTACTTGTTTCTAGATGTTGGCAGATCTGTTTTTTTAATTATCTTTTCCAGTATCTTCCCGGGTATTGATGTTAGGCTGATTGGTCTATAGTTTCCTGGGTCTATTTTTTTTTCCTTTTTTGAAGATGGGAACCACATCCGCTCTTTTCCAGTCCTCTGGTAGTTCCCTACTGCTCCAGGGTTTTTGAAAGATATGGTGCAGTGGTTCTTAGATGACATCTGCTAGCTCCTTTAAAACTCTGGGATGAAATCTATCAGGTCCCGGTGATTTTTGTTCATCAAGATCAGACAGGTGTTCTCTTACTATTTTTTTTGCTTATTTTAACTTTTAATTCTGGTCTGTCTTTTACAGTTATGTTTTTGGTGGGTTGAGGTATAATTTCTTTTTGCGTGAAGACCGATGCAAAAAATGAGTTAAGCAGTTCTGCTTTTTCTCTGTTGCCTGTTACTTCCTTGCCATCTTCTCTCTTTAGTGGACTGACTGTTTCCTTCATTTTTTTCTTGTTATTTATATGTTGGAAGAAACTTTTTAAAAATTATCTTTGACTTTTGTTGCAAGTCTTTGTTCGTTCTAAGCCTTTGCTATCCTGACCTCGTCTTTGCAGATTCTGGCTATCTGCTGATATTCTGCCTTAGTTGTATGTCCTTCTTTCCATTTTTTGGACTTGTCCTTTTTTTCTTTCAATCTGCCAGAGAGATCTTTGTGCAGCCATGCTGGTTTCTTCTTGGATTTCTTGTTTTTCTTTCTCAGTGGTATTGTGCTGGTCTGGGCTTCTATGATCATACTTTTCAGAGTTTCCCAAGATTCTTGAGTTGTTTTCCCCTTTAGGATTTTCATCCATAGAATCTTTCCAAAGTTCTCTCTGAGTTTATTAAAATCAGCTCTTTTAAAATCCAAGGCTCTGATGTTATTGTGTTCTATTGCTTGTGTTTGTGTTATGTTGAATTCTAGTATGACATGGTCACTCTCACCCAAGGTTCCTGCAGTTTCAACTCCCTCTATCACTTCTCTGTGTTAGGATTCCAGTATGAATCCGGTTTAATCAGTAACTCCGAGACAGACATAATCTCTAAGTACTTTATTAAAAACAGAAACTGGCAATGTCTGTGCAATTTCAGAACTGAAATCATTCTCAGAGTTCCCAAAAAATTCAACCTACCCCCACCCACTTTTCTACACCTCATTAATCATGTGAACCAATTACTCTGCAGCTGCATTTACTGCTGCGGCACACTCAGTAACCTTGAGTTCTCCCATGAGCTGTTCAGAGCATCCAGTAGCGGGAGGTGCTTCAGTCTCTTCCTAGTTAGGCTGGGCTTAATTCTGAGGACGCTCCTCCTCCTCCACGGGACTCCTCCTAGCGTCCCCAGTTTTAGCTGAGCCTTCGTAGAAACAGGCTGTTTCCCCTTGACCGGAATAGAAGCTAAAATGCCAGCTAGAATATCAGGTTTGCCTTTCACTGAAATCGCAATTTCTAAGTTCCTGCAGCTCCTGACGGCTCTATTTAACATCCTAGGCTGTTGGAGCTTGCAATACATCCTACGGAGTGATCACTCGCTCCCAGAGCGGCTTGAGGCGGCTGCCTCAAGATTGCTAAATCTTATCTTTCTGATCTTTTCCCCGTCATTGGGTAACAGAGCTCTTTGCGCCCGGCAAACAAAGGAGAGATTCCCCAATCAAGTGCACACACAGGAGGCTTTCTGTGTCTGCATCCCCTTTGCCAAAACTCCATCAAAAGGGCGTGAGCTCAGACAAACAACGCAACGCCATTTCTAAACCGCAGGCACGCTTCTCATTATTACAAAACGGCGTGAGGCGTTTCCCCTTTAGGTTTCCCTTCCTGAGGACCAGAGGTCTACTGTCCCTCTCCCTCTCTCACTCTTTCACCCCAATTGCTTTGGGGTTACGGCATGTTTAGCTGAACGGATCCTCATAAGCAGAGTCTAAATTGCCAAAGTATTCTTACTGAGCAACGTGGCTGCAGGTGCTGTTTTGAATTTGATCTAACGCCTTCCTCCCATTCAGTGGGCTACGAGAGGTTTATTCCCCATATGTTTCCCTTTCTGGGGACCAGGGGCCTTCTAACACCACTACCACTATTTCTCCACAATCATTGGACAGTATCTAGAGAATTACAACTAATTCTCCAAACAACCTGCCACTAAAACAGGGCTTCTCAAGTAATTCGAACTATCCATTGTAAATGGTTCTCAGTTTTACCAAAATTTAACTATCACAATTAAATAATTATTATTTATCAATAATAATAATTATCATAATCATAATCATAAATTCAAATAATCAAATAAATAACAAAACAGAAGACAAAAAGGAGGACCAAACATCTCCGTTTAGGAACCCCTGCAGGACCCAAACCATTATCTGGACCTACATCACCCTCAGTAACAATGGCAGGCCGCTATCACCCAAGGGCAACTTCTTCCAGAGCTGCATCCAAGGCCCGGGATAAATCCACGGAGCCCAGCAAGCCCTCTAGAGCGGCAGAAAAGGATGCCCATAGGAGACATCAGGCCTTAGTGAAACAAGTGAGGAAGCGTGCCAGAGAGAATGACCAAGCTCCGCCTCCATCTACTATCGCTCAGGCACCCAGCCTTCCACCCTCTCCCCTTGATTTATCTATACAGTCAAGGCATACCACCACCACACAGCCTCCCCTTGATATCCCAGAGGCTGGGCCAGCCCCACAAGGGGCCCCAGAGCCAACATTTACATCCACAGCGGCCGGCCTTCACCAGGAGGAAGATCCTGACAAGATCAGAATGTAGATGGAAATGGCAATACAGAAGGGCATTGCGGCAGGGGTTCAACAATCCTTTCAAGCTAGACGACACTCAGAAGCTTCAGATTTCGGGTCCCTCTCCAAGTGGTCCTTGAGTGTGAGGGACCAGCATATTACACAGGTACCTACCCAAGGGGAGCTCCCTATGCTTCCTAGCAACCCCCCACAGGGTTTCCCGGATATTGGGGACCAAGAGGAGGAAATGGACCAATTAGATGAAGGGTCTATACAAAATATTCATCAGGGGTTATCAGAGGCGGACCCATTGGAAAGGGAAATGTTGGATGATGAAGGTCTCATTCCCGACCAACCAGTATTTACGGGACTGTTCCGTCCACAACTGTTCATGTCCCTATTGTTCAAGGCCAGGAACACTGCCCGCCTTGACAAGGCTACCACTTCCCCGCAACCAGTAGAGTCCCCAGAGGAGGCAGGAGATTTAATCTTCTCCCAACCTGTCAATGAGGCAGACGTAATTCCGGTCCCTCATATGTTTAAGGGCTTAGTCCAGAGAAAATGGGCCTCCGCTATGTCATAACCTGCTCCCACATGGTATGATAAAAATTTTTACAATCTGGCACCTGACTTTTCAAATTCCTTAAACACACCAGAAGTAGACAACCCCATAATGGCTCTGGCATCCTCCTCCTCCATTCCCACTGAGGCGGAAGAGGCCCTAAATCCCGAAGAAAAGAAGGCAGAACTGGCCCTCTGCAGAGCACATGTGTTGGACGCTTGGGCCATTAGGGCAGCTATGGCTCCATCCTTTTTTACTAGGTCCTCCCTCAGGTGGCTTTGACACCTGAGGGACACCATACCTGCTTCCAATATACGAGCCCATCAGGACATTGCCAAATTTATCACGGAAGCAGAGTTTTCTGCAGATGCTACCTTTAATGTGGTAAAGTTCTCTTCCAGGGCTATCGCATCACAGGTGTCAGCAAGGAGGCTTTTATGGCTCAGGCATTGGCAGGCTGATACCAAACACAAATGCAAGCTTGCCGCAACCCCGATTTCGGGGGAAAAGTTGTTTGGCAGTCCCTCGATCCACTTCTGATTGAAACCAGGAACAAGAAGAAGGTTCTCCCCTCCCTTTTTCGAAAATCAGAGAATAAATCCCCACAGCCCTTTTGGAGAGGCTCCTTTCGGACCTTCTATCAGACACCCTACTACCCTCATTTCAATAGGGCATCAGGTTATAGACAAGGACAGCAGCAGGAGCGATTCGATTTCACGGACAGGTTCAGATGGGGAGGACAAAACAAGAGACAGTTCCGGGGAGCCTGAAACAAGTCCTTTAGATGCCCCAGATAGAAACCTCGAAGAGGCACCCATTGGGGTGTGCTTAAAATTATTTGCCGACAAATGGGACGCCTCCACATCTGATGCTTGGGTCAGGGACACTATTAGATTTGGTTTGGCTCTAGAGTTCCGTTCCACCCCTCCCTGAATTTTTTCATGAGATGTCCAATACCTAGGGACCCTGGAAAAAGATCCCTCATGCAGACTGCCATTGCCCACCTTCTACAGATACAGGCTATTCAACCAGTTCCTCCAGACCAGCAAGGGCTGGGTTTTTATTCGCATCCGTTTGGCGTCCCTAAGAGTTCAGGGGAATGGAGGGCAATTCTAGACTTTAAAAATCTCAATTGAGCCCTAGTATACCATAAATTTTAAATGACCACACTTCAATCCATCTTACTCAGCATCAGACAGGGTGACATTCTAACATCTATTGACCTCATTGAGGCGTATTTACACATTCCAGTCAGGCCGTCCCACACCAAATTTCTTAGGTTCTGCTATGATAACTTTCACTATGAGTATGTTGCTCTCCCATTCGGATTAGCCTCGGCTCCTAGAACCTTTACCAAGGTCTTGGCAGTCTTAACCCCTTTCCTCAGAGATACCCACATCCGTCTTCAATGTTACATAGATGACATTTTACTCTTGTCATCTTCCATTTCTTGGGCCAACATAGACACTCAAATTACACCAAGTACCCTGCAACAGCATGGTTTCTCCATCAATTGGGCAAAAGCCACTTATCTCCTACTACGAGGTTAATTCACCTAGGGGCTATCTTGGACACAGTTAAGGGTAAGGTCTTCCTTTCCCCAGACAGGCAGGAAAGTATTCAGGGACTGTCCCAGAATATCAGGACCCTTAGGAGGGTACCCCTAGCCCTCCTGTCTTAATTATTAGGAAAAATGATTTCCTGCATTTCCATCATTCCTTGGGCCCGATTCCACACCAGACCTTTGCAGTGGTTCCTTGGGCCCGATTCCACACCAGACCTTTGCAGTGGTTCCTGTTGCCATACCAACGTACCGGCAGAGACAACTCCAAGCTATGAGACACAGTACCACCGAACGTCCTGAGATCCCTTCGTTGGTGGACAGCGACCACGATCAACAAGGGTTGCCCTTTCAAGGACCTGTACAGATTAGCAGTCACCACAGATGCCAGCCTATCCAGATGGAGGGCTCACTTCCAGTTGCACACGGCTCAAGGGCATTGGACCATTCCAGAACAATCATACAACATCAACTGGTTGAAGCTGTGAGCGGTCCACCTAGTGCTACGCAGGTTCTTACCACTGTTCTGATCAAAACACATACTCATTTTGACCGACAACATCACCACAAATGCCCACATCAACAAACATGGGGGCACACATTCCAGACAACTGATGAAGGAGTCGGAGAGATTATTCCTGTGGGCCAAACGCAACTTACTCTCCCTCAAAGCAGAACATATATCGGGGTTGTCAAATGTTCAGGCAGATTGGCTCAGCAGGGTAACTGTCGATCAGGCAGAGTGGCGCCTGCACCCGTCCATCTTTCAGGAAGCAGCTCAGAGGTTTGGCCTACCCATCATCAACCTGTTCACTTCCCCCCTCAATGTCCAGCTACCGTAGTTCATTTTGCGATACCCAAGGGTGGAGGACGTGGATGTTCTCTGCTGTCTCTCTGCTCTCTGCTGTCGCTGGCCCCCCGGTCTGCTGTACGCATTTCCTCCCCTTCCTGTGATTCCCAAGCTGATCCAGAAGCTTCTGGAGGAGAGGGCAAAAGTGCTGCTAGTGGCCCCTTACTGGCCACGGAGGACATGGTTCGCAGACCCGAGGGACTTATCAGTGGAACCGCCATGGAGGATTCCATCGTTAGTCATATCACTGTCTCAAGGTCCAGTCCTACATCTGGAACTGCAATGGCTCAACTTAGCTGTATGGAAATTGAGCAGCTACGTCTGAGAGGAGAACACATTTCTAATCAAGTCATTCAGACTATACAGGCGGCTAGACGTCCTTCGACAAACCGTATCAACGAGGCCACCTGGTCTATCTTCTGCCATTGGTGTACAAGGTCTCAGGTAGACCCCACTTCCCCATCAGTAGCACAACTCCTGGACTTCTTACAGAGGGGCCTGAACAAGGGTCTGTCACCGAATACCCTGCAGAGACAAGTGGCAGCCCTAGCCTCGGTCATATCTTGGGGAGATCTCACCTCCATTTCCCATCATCCTCGAATCCGCAGTTTCCTCCGCGGTGCTAGAAATTTGTGGCCCCTAGTAGTACACCGCTACCTGATCTGGGACCTCAATAAGGTGCTAAAGGTGCTTATTACGGGTCCCTTTGAACCTCTAAGGACTGCGACCCTTCGTTTCCTAACCTATAAGGTTGTCTTCTTAATTGCAATTACATCAGCACGAAGAATCTCTGAACTGGCAGCCTTATCTGTACGAAGGGATCTCTCTCTTTTCCATCCAGACAGAGTTATCCTCAGACCAGACCCAACCTTTACTCCAAAGATGAATTTGGCATTCCATAGAGCACAAGAATTGGTGCTCCCAAATTTTTGTCCTCTCCCATCCCACAGACTTGAATGCCAATGGCACCATTTGGATGTAAGAAGGGCTCTACACATCTATCTGGATCACACGGCACCCTCCAGGAAAATGGAGGACCTCTTCGTGTCTTTTCAACCTAACACTCTGGGGCGCAAGGTTTCCTCCTCGACCATAGGTAGATGGTTGAGGCCACAATCGCCAAGGCATATGATTCCCACTCGCTACCAGTGCCCCAGGGCATTATGGCTCAATCCACCAGGAGTGCAGCAATCTCAGCGGCATGGGCCACGCAAGCCCTAATTGAGGACATTGCTGAGCAGCAACCTGGGCAGCACCTTCCTCATTTATTAGGAATTATAAAATTGACGTCTTTGCACCCGCTGAGACTTCATTTGGCAGGAGGGTCTTGCAAAAGGTTCATACGGACTCGGAGAGGACTTCAACCCAGATGGAGTCCCTCTCTTAGGACAGTTCCAAACTTTGATATGTCCCACTACTGGATGCTCTAAGCAGGTCATGGGAGAAGGGGCGTTGGTACTTACCTGATACGCCCTTTCTCTGTGAGCTGTGAAGAGCATCCAGCCCCACCCTTTTGCTTCGTCTGGTGGGGATCTATTCTGGCCAAGGGTCTCAGATAGGTTGTAACGCAGAGGGTGACATTACCTCAGCTTCACAAAACTGGTGATGCAAGGAGAAGTCCCATGGAGGAGGAGGAGCTTCCTCAGAATTAAGTCCAGCCTAACTCGGAAGAGACTGAAGCACCTCCCACTACTGGATGCTCTTCACAGCTCACAGAGAACAGATGTATCAGGTAAGTACCAACGCCCCTTTCAAACTAACACATTATTCAACTCTGTGGCAGCAATGAATTCTAGAGCTGACACTCTGTTTGTAAGAATTAAGTCCAGTATGGCTGTCCCTCTAGTTTCATCCTCTACCTTTTGGACAACAAAGTTGTCAGCTAGTTTGGTTTGGAACTTATTTGATTTCTCACTTGGTGCAGAATTAGTTTTCTAACTGATATCAGGATAATTGAAGTCTCCCATTACTATTGTTGTGTGTTTCCTGCATATGTTTCTTAGTTGGTTGGCAAAAAGGACATCTATTTTTCTGCTTGATTGGGTGACACCTATACACCTATGGCCATGTCATTCTTTTTTTCTTTTATATTGACCCATATGCATTCTAGGAAGTTTTCATCTTTGGTTTCATGCATTTCTGTAGCAATATAGTGGTCCTTTACATACAGTGCAACTCCATCTCCTCTTTTATGGAGTCTGTTTTTTTGAATAGTTTGTATCCTTCTACCAGTATGTTCCAGTCATGGGTTTCATTCCACCAAGTTTCTGTTATTCCAACTATATCATATCTACCTTTATGTATTTGTAGTTCAAGTTGACCCTGTTTGTTCCCCAGACTTTGTGCATTTGTATATAGGCACTTGAGATCTTTATGTCTGACACTGTGTTTACTGTCTACATAACATGCGTTGTGCCTGCCTACCCCTACTTTCTTGCCACCTGTTTGATTAATGCACATGGTATGGCACTCACTATTAAATGCTTGGTTTTGGTTGATAGCAAGGTTGATAATCTTACCTGCATAAACTTCTATTTTGCAGGCACTGGTATCTTTTGTTAGAGGGAGTGAGTTTGGATGCACCGGATTTTCTTGTAACTTTTCTTGGTTTTTTAAAACATTATTCTTATTTGCTATAAGCCACCCAGACTAATTTTAGAGTTGGGCACTTCCAAATTTCAAGATAAATAAATGTTGTGGCTCACCTTTCTTCTTTCCCAAAAGATGAAAGAGTACAAACTCACACAAACACAGGCAGGCAAGCTGACTCGGACTTCACAGAGTTAATTCTTTGGAACTGATAATGTCCTTGGCATACCAACACACTCTGCCTGCCAAGTCCGAATTGATAACAAGTAAAAAGCTACTCACAGAGAATTACAAGGCAGGCCACAAGAATCATTCACAACGAAAAACCTGAAGTAAGATTAAACTTTGTCCCGTACAAAGTTCCAGCTGACAACACACCCACTTTTATCCCCTGTGGGGTGTGGCTCAATGACTCAGCTCACTCTCTGACCCTCCCACGCCTCCTACGTTGCTGCTCACATTCTTCCTCTTGGCTCCCTGTCAGGGGCTGCTCTGATATGCCTTCCTGCTGATTAATCTCAGGCTGTTCCTCTCGGTTGTCTGATGAAACCTGAGGCATTATCAGGGAGGAAGGCATTGCCAGAGAGGAAGGTCCTGGGGAGGAAGGCATTCCCAGTTCCTCCTCCTCATCTTCCGAGTCCTCTTCCTCAAACAGCACAGGCTTGGGAATCGGAGCCACAACAAATAAATATATAAAAAAACAAACTGCTAGAGGTATGTAGTAGAAATGGTTGGCATGGGGAGCCTACTTACTAAGGGAGTATACATCTAACAGAACGCTACAGTATTCTTTTTCATAACTGACTTAGGCCAACTTAGATTTTTCTGAGGAGATGTAAAATCAATAATTATGGGTGTCTGTCTTATAAGAATTGTGGGACCAGAGTCATTCTTGGAAATAATAGCATGGGAACCAGTACATTACTTTGCAACTTGATCTCCCATCTCTTTTTAAATTAAGGTTTAAAAAGACAAGCAAAAAGTCATATGGCTGCGTAATCTAGTGGGTGCCATGGAAATAGAGATAGTCCTCAACTTATTATCATAATGGCATCCATAAAATTCATTAATTAATTCATTAATTTTCATGACCATCATAAATCAAGGCACCTATGTGACCAACTCAGGTTTTTTGCTCCAATCATTAAGCTAACAGCATGGTCATAAAGCAAATCCATTCATTCCTGTTGGCTTTTGTGCTGGACAGAAATCATCAAAAAAATGTCACAAATCATGGTCACATGACTGGAATGAGGTAATTGATTGTAAAAGTGAGCCAGTTGACAAGCACTTGAAATAAGATCATGTGACTGCAGGGACAGGGTTGCTACCATTGGAACTCTGGAATTGGGTTGTAAGTAACTGTTGGGAAAGGTCCATTGTAACTTTGAACAGTTACCAAGCAACTAGTCATTAAACAATCATTTAATCCTTTACACATAAATATCCCCAGGGAACATATTGGAGCACCTATACTTACCATGACCTCTTGGAAGCATCATTTGGAACAGACAGTAATTGGTAGGCAATTATATTCTCAGTTGTGTTAACTGTTTTGGTAATAATGGTGTTATAATATATAATGGTGCCTTTTCTTAGATAGAATAAAAGTAAATTTTTTTAAAAAATTACTCTGAAACAAAATCTGCTTTGTGATTTATTTCTTTTTTTGAAACTCAGCCAAAACAGGAATCACATAAAAATTACTGCTGTTCCACCAAATTAGATTTTTGGATATATATTTTAATTGGAGTCCATAAGTCAAATTCTTGATATTTTTTTAAAAAGATGAACAATACAAATTGCAGATACTTTGTAGAGAGAGCTCAGTTCAAAAGAAGTGTTTATACACAGATAAAGTTGCTAACAAATAATATGTCATGATAATAAGACTTTTTTTTCTTCAGTAATTTCACATTTTGCAAACTACACTGCTGGGAAATTAAGTGAAGTATTTATCTATTCTATTTTTACACTGACAAATCTATGTAAACGACCAGGGTGCCTAACAGAAACAAAGCAAGTGTATGTAAAAAAGAAGTCTCTGCTCTAAATCAGCTATACAGCATCTTCAAAGACAATATATTACCCTTGTTCAGAATGCTCATTTCCACATGAGTATTCTTTTTAATGGAGAAGACTTCAATTTATGTTTAAGAACAAATAAACTGTAGTACTTTGACAGCCATTCACACTTAACTCTTTGCGTTAAACCAACAGCATTATTTTTAACAAACATCCATTGTTATGACAATGTCTCAAGCAGAATTTATGAGAAATGAAATTATGTTTCCAAGGAGATAGCATTTACTATAATGGAGAGTAGATCCTAGAAAATGGCCCCTTTTACAGCAGCTCAGAACAGAGCCACAAAAGCAATTGATTGGTCTTGGCATTTAGTCTTATATCAGCTGTGTCATCCATTGCTTCAGGAGTGAGAACACTAATCTAAAGTGACATTTCTGTTCTGGCGGGCATTTCTGCCCTGATGAAAGCAATTACTTCATTCTTAAATGATAATTTGCAGGAGTTTC
Organism: Notechis scutatus; assembly: GCF_049901735.1. NCBI lineage: Eukaryota > Metazoa > Chordata > Lepidosauria > Squamata > Elapidae > Notechis > Notechis scutatus. Next base: position 287,180,516 of record NC_142009.1, read on the forward strand.
AACCACTTTAATTGATAAGTTTTTGTTCTGAGAAGTTCAATTGTGAAGTGATTAGCTGATTTTGTAAATAGAAATTTAAGGTGTGAAATGTACAATTTGCCCCCAAGATAAAAGTTCTTCTTAACTAGGTAGTTTTATTAAGGAGAGCAGACAGTTCTCTGCTGTTTTTAAGTTGCCAACTGAAAGATTGAGAGAATAAGGAAAAAAATATAGTACCATTTGTATTCCGTTGAACAATTATTATTGTGATACAGTTGATAACAATTTAAGTGATGATTGGACCAAGAATACGGTAAGTATGTATACAAATAAGAATATAGTGTATTGCTAAAGTCTGTCATGTTTTTTTTTTTTCTGGAAAGAACTCGACATTCCTTTGAGTATTAACATCTCAAATATAAACTTTAAAGATTTGCAAAATCTTCTTGCTACGTGCACATATTTGACACAGTTTTTTTTCTTTATGGATGTAACGGTATCCGGTTTTGTATTTAATGTGTCAAATAGGAAATATAAAGTAAAAATGAAGGTCAAACTGATTTAGCACATCAAACAGTTTTTGTCAGCCAAGCTTAATATATCCTGAGTTTGTGGAACAAATGAAATTTTGCTGCTGTGTTACACTTTGCTTCCAAACAACCATTACAACTGGTTTTATATATTGTGTGATCATCAGAGCATCAAACAGTGCATCTCTACTGACGTGTTGCAGTGATGATCTACAGCAGCAATCTGCCATTTATATAAGGACAAAATGTGCATCTATATTTAGTTGTGAAATTGGCCTATTATACTCTTGATGTTTACAGAGGCTAACATAAATTAATGATGACAGCTATGAGTAGTGCATTAGTTAAGCAGCAGAGTTTTTACCTTGAACTTGAAGGTTCCAAGTTTAACTTCCAGCACATATTCTAGACAGCTTTATTTGCACATTAAGGCATTTTTCTCAGACAGGTTTAAAGAAATTATGTTCTGCTATAAATAACAGCATTTACTGTTTGTTTACATATTTGCCTAAATTTTACATTTGTCAAAAGTGATATAGTATGGGAAAAATATTCATTCATACCCATTCAAAGCATTTACTGAGGCATAGGACACATTCCGGTTTGTCCTATAACTGCCCTGAAAAGTTTGGTGGAGCAACATAGTTTGTTAGATTTTATTTTATTTCTTGATGCTTTAAACTGCTAATCCACAAATGTTGTCATGCAGTTCATGTCAAAAGTAGTACAGATTCTGTTGCAACCATATATTCTACTGTTAACTCTGACCGGAGATCTGACAAGTAAGCAGGTGTTCAAAGGAATGCAAGTTAAAATGATGAAATCTTTGATGAATTTTTAATGGCTGAATTTTTAATATAGACCTCCTTTCAGTCTGCATTTCACATTAATTGATAACTAGTACAGCTCTGCAGTGCTAGATTCTTCTAAGCAAAGCAAACAAATCTATTGTTTATTTGTCTGTCTGTCTATCTATCTACCCACCTACCTACCTATCATCAGTTTCTCCTCAGGTCTTTGTTGTTCTTTCTTTGTAGAAGAATTATGAAAGGTTTTGAGTTCCTTCTTTTCAAGAAACAGGATTTATTTTATTATGACAAAAAGTCATTTTTATTAAAGATAAATATTGCATCAATATTTGAGCACTTGTATCCAAATCTTTTTCCTAGTCAGAAATCTAAAGGAATGTCAATATTAGGAAGTGGTAAGAAAACTAACAATAGTCTAATAAACTCTGGATAGATAGATGATAGATAGAAGGATGGATGGATGGATGGATGGATGGATGGATGGATGGATAGATGAGAGGGAGAGAGAAAGAGAAAATGGCATTATTTCTTTATGGCTTTGAAGAGCCAGCTGTTTCAGAAAATATCAGGCATTACTCCTGTCAGTTGAGAGTCTTTTTTCTTTTTCTTTTTAAAGTGGAAGACAGATACAGAATCTTCATACAGACCTGTGATGGTGGTAGTATATGGTTCATGTTTCCTATTCCCTCAGTAAGATAGGCACCTGGTTTTTAATGCTACATTACCAATGTAGAAGCTCAGGTGCTGTGCTTGTAGGAGTAACTTTATTGACGAACAGTAGCTTTGTGCAGTTTTGAATGTATGTTTTGCTTTGATGAAGATTAATGCAAAGTAACTTCCGAAGCTGATTTGCAGTTCAGGATACCGCTCCCCACTTTAAAAAAAGCAGTGCCCATCTTGCTTTTTATGTCTTACCTGGGAATTTTACTTGGCAAAAGAAGATACCATGCATGTGGAAAAGCCACTTATGTCTTGCAAAACTTTTGGACAAGTCTTCAGAGTACTGTGAAGCACTTTGATAAAGACTTTGATAAAAAGCATTCTGTGGTCTCTGGATGTGTCACATTCCATAAACTCTCTGACACTAAACATTTCTTTGAGCAAAGTCCCAGTACTTTGGAAGTAACCAGAGAGAAGTGAGCAATCCACATATCCCTTTCCTAATTTTTCTCTTTGTTTTCTTTTTTAAAAAAATATTCAATTTCTCTGTTTCTGTATGATCCTCTATACAAAAGATTGGGAAGCAGCCAAGGTGATTAGTGCTGTAAAAGAAAACACACACCATGGGGGCTACTCTTGCAACTCTCTTACCTGAAAGTTAGAGGACAAGAAGTAGTGGGTCTGGCTGCTGTCATCAGCTTTCTATGCCTGTTAATAGTAGCTAATGCAAATGGATACTAGATTAATGTACAAGCCGTGTCATTCTCCCTGCCTTATGCCATTATATCATAGTCTGAACAACCTTTCAGCCTCTAGGGCCTTATTTTATGGTTATAGTCCTCCAAGCCAATCACTATTTATTACAAGTACAGTGCTGCCACTACAAAAGACTTGGTAAGATGTGTGTAATGAGGTAGGGTGATACTTTTCATTTCAGGAATAAAAGTAAAGAAATGTTGAATGTTTTCTAAAGTGAAGAAGCAGCAGTCTGAAATAAAATGTTAAATAGAATATTAAAAAGGCAGCGTTAGCACGATTGTGGTAGTGCAGAAATTGTAGCATAACAATTGTAATGAGCATAGCAGCTATAATGATATGCAAGAGTCTGCTTTTAAAAAATGAGTCTCCTAAAGGGTGAAATTGAGTTAAAATTGGTTTGCTTATATATGGGAACATAATCATTTGCAGGGGGTCAAATGTCATGACATACTCGTTTGCATCAGATGTTAGGATGAAGGCAGGTAAGCATGGCACATATGCAATGACATGGCCATTGTCATTTTGGCATAACTGCAACTTGCTGAAGACTGGACTGGGAAAATGTAAAGGCTATGGAACACTTGAGAATAAAGCCTGTTAAATTCCATGGCTCTTGCTTCAGAAATGGTTAAAACTGAACTACCTGTAAAAATTAGAGTCCAGGCTAACATGCATCAAGCAAGCTATACATATTTCCTACTTAGAGTAGTGCAGATGACTGTTTTATAGAAAAGAGAAACTATTAAAAGAGAGGATGATGTTACCTATTTAAACTTGTCCAGTTCTCGCAATTGTATAGACAAAAGATGATTTCATCTATTAGGATTGTGTTAGAAGTGGTTATTTTTAATTTGTTCATAAGTAAGAGTTTGAATTAAGTGGTGAGTTGACCAACTCTGAAGATGACATCAAATTATTATGAATTATTCAAACAAAAAAAGGATAATGAAGATTTCTTGCAGTTATAGAAATGGAGTTAAAATGTTATAATAGTTCAGTGATAACAAATTTAAAATGTCACAAAGTGACAGACATAAAACAGGAAATTTCTGAATTCAGATATACTGAGATGGGATCCGGGCTAGTTATGATTAATCAGAAAGGGGTTTTCCCAAAAAATCAGAAAAAATCTTGTTGCACCTTTTCTGACTAGCAAATTTTATTAAAGACATAAAGTAAAGGTTATGATTCTTTGCCACCATCTCACTAACATGACTATTGTCCTAAAATGGTATTTGGGCAGGATAATGAGAGCTCAATGAAAATCTCTTGTGTAACCATATTAAGAATATTGCTTATAGTTCAGGTTGCCACACCTCAAAAATTGGGAAACACAGAGAGGAAAAAGTATTAAGCATTTTAAAATGGTTATTTAACGGATAAATATTTAAGGTAGAACATGGTAGGGATATATAAACCTGTTCTGTCTTGCCTTTCCTCTTTCCGAAAAGGTGAAAGAGTACACACACACACAAACACAGGCAGGCAAGCTGGCTCGGACTTCACAGAGTTAATTCTTTGGAACTGATAATATTCTTGGCATTCCACCACGTCCTGTCTGCCAAGTTCGAACTGATAGCAAATAAAATTTTACTCACAGAAAATGACAAGGCAGTCCACAAAGAAAATCTGAAGTAAGGTAAACTTTGTCCCGTACAAAGTTTCAGGAGAAAAACACACCCACTTTTATCCCCTGTGGGATGTGGCTCAATGACTCAGCTCACTCTCTGATCCTCCCACGCCTCCTATGTTGCTGCTCACGTTTCTCCCTACGACGCTGCTTAGGATCGAGCCAACACTCTTCCAATTTACTCCCTGTCAGAGGCTGCTCTGATATGCCTTCCTCCTGATTAATCTCAGGCTGTTCCTCTCAGTTGTCTGATGGAACCTGAGGCATTACCAGCGAGGAAGGTCCTGGGAGGAAGGCATTGCCAGAGAGGAAGGTCCTGGGGAGGAAGGCATTCCCAGTTCCTCCTCCTCATCTTCCAGGTCCTCTTCCTCTGACAGCATAGGCTTGGGAATCGGGGCCACAACATAAACCTATGCATGATATTGTATAGATAAAAGAAAATCTTTCTTCATAGAAAGTATGTTTAGTATTTGTAATTTGTTGTTTTATAATTTAGAAGAATTTTAAAAGGTGATGACATTAATTCATGGACAGTGGAATTATTAATTATAATGATTACATAGTACTTCCAGTAATGGAGGCAATAGGTTTCTAACACTAATTGCTGGAGCAAGTAAGTTGTTTAGAGTCTTCCTTGTGGGCCTTTGTTGAGGTAATTCCCCGTTAGGAGAATGAGCGCATACAGGGAGACGTAGTGAGAGTAGTGTTTGAATAATACACAAATAGCACACCGATACACTGTACAGTAAAAGTAGGTTTTTACTGCAAATAAACTTTTAAGCACTGTCCAAACAAGCAGTCCAAATCAATGCACAGTTAAAGCAGTCAGTGTTCAATCCAGGGATAATTCCAATATCGAAGTCCAGTATCAAAACAGTTCAGTAACAGACTTACATCAAATCCAAGAATAACAGTCAATAAGGAAAAATGGAGGAATGGCAACTCTTTCCAACAGAAGGAAACAGAGATTCACTCACAATCTCTTCTGAGACTTCCTGAGACTAAACAACCCAGGTTTCTGGTTCCATCTTATGGCCATTTGCAAAACTACACCCAATTACAGTTTTTGCATGCTCTTAAAGAGACAGTATTAAAATGTCTATCCTGGTTTATATATTTTCAACCCAAATAGCTGTTAGGTAACTTATATTCCTAACATTCTCCCCTTTTGGGTAGGACAATATATACAACCTTACATTCTAAGTCCATAGTCCTCACAGCACGCCTTATGCTTTATAGAGCCTTCGGCCTTTGTAAAATAAACTGCTATATTGTTTTCTGACATACAGTATTCCAGCTTAATCATCTTACTTTGCACACATTGTCTCACATTTAAATATCTTAAATCTGCTTGTTTTGAACTTTGCTTTAAATCTTTCTGGAAGTAAAAACCTACATTTAATGTACAGTGTATCTGTGTGCTGTGTGCGTATTATTAAAACACTACTCTCAATACGTCTCCCTGTATGCGCTCATTCTCCTAATGGGGAATTAAACAACCTTCCATGGGCTACTGTGGGAAACATAGAACTAAGATATCATAGGGCTGGAAGGGACTCTGGAGTTCTTCATACCATCTCAAACAAATGGTTGTCCAATATTCTCTTGAATGAATATTTATGTGTGTGTGTGTGTGTGTGTGTGTGTGTGTGTGTGTGTGTATGTATATGTATATGTATGTATGTATGTAAGTATGTATGTACCATGTTTCTCACATAATAAGGCCGGGCCTTATTTTTTTTTGACCCCCGAAAAAATGGCTAGGCCGTCTTTTCGGGGGTGACTTAATTCCCCCCCCTTGCATCCTCGGGTGGGTGGGTGGGCGGACGGCGACAGCTTGGATGTTCGGGAGACCTTCGGGTTTGGGCCACTGTTGCTTTCCCTTCTCCCTTGCTGCCCCTTCTCCCTTGCTGCCCCTTCTCCCTTGCTGCCGTGGCGTTAGAGCAACGCCGCAGCGTTTGGTGCAGCCACGTGCGGCCAGTCAGGCCTCCTCCCTGCAACCGGAGCCCTGAGGAGACACTTGGCTTCAGGCGCTCCCGTCTTCCCTTTGCTTTCGAAGGTAAAGCGAATTATTTTACAATTTAGCCTCCCCACGTGGGGTTGGGCTGCCTTTTAGACAGGCAGGGGAGGCTTTGTAAAATAATTCGCTTTACCTTCGAAAGCAAAGGGAAGACGGGAGCGCCTGAAGCCAAGTGTCTCCTCAGGGCTCCGGTTGCAGGGAGAAGCCCTGACTGGCCGCACGTGGCTGCACCAAATGCCTAACGCCGTGGCAGCAAGGGAGAAGGGAAAGCAATGGTGGAAGGTTTCCCGATATGAAGTGCCCCACCAACGCAGGCAGCAACATATCCGGGCATGCAACAAAAGTACTTCCTATGGGCAAGCCCCCCCGCCATTTCCCCCCCATTTTGCATGTTTAATATGGGCCTTAATTTGGGGGGAGGGGCTTAATTTGATTTTATGCCAATAAAACATGGTGGGGCTTCCTATTGGTGGAGGCCGTATTGTTGGAGAAACACGGTATATATATTTTCTTAAGTTTTCACGGGTATTTACATGTATGGTATTCAGCTTTGTTCGGGTATTTTCCCACGTCATTGTAGTTGTGCTTTTAAAGTTGTAGCAACGTTTCTGCAGAATCTCATCTGCTATCATCAGGCTTCTGTATTGAATACAGAATACATGAATACAATACAGAAGCCTGATGATGGCAGATGAGATTCTGCTGAAACGTTGCTACAACTTTAAAAGCACAACTACAATGACGTGGGAAAATACCCGAACAAAGCTGAATAACATACATACATACATACATACATACATACATACATACATACATACATATATTTTTTGTAGATTTTTCATGGGTACAGGTATGTAGGTCTAGGTGTGTTTGGGTCTTTTCCCATGTAAGATTAAGAGTATCTTGGCAACATTCCGGCATGGTCCCACTTGCCATCCTCAGGCTGGTGCTTTCGGCTTCGTGCCAGTGCAAGCAGATAGAAGCCGAAAGCACCATCCTGAGGATGGCGAGTGGGAGCTCGCCGAAACGTTGCCAAGATACTCTTAATCTTACACGGGAAAAGACCCGAACACATCTAGACATACATACATACATACATACATACATGTTTTCTGAGGTTTTCGCGGGTATTTGTATGTGGATCTTTGGTTATTCGGGTTTTCTCCCACGTAAAATTGGAAGTATCTTGGTGATGTTTCGACGAAGTCTCATTCATCATCTTCAGGCTTGTGTCTTCGGCTTTGTGCTTTTCGGAGTAATGTGTGCTTGCAGCTGCTTCTTCCTTTTAACTGCTAGTGGGGGTGTGACTTGATTGGGTGGGGACTTGGCTGTGTTCTGATTGGGTGGGGGTGTGTTCTCATTGTTTGGGGTTTTGGCTGTGTTCTGATTGGTTGGGGGGTTGGCTGTGTTCTGATTGGGTGGGGGTGTGTTCTGTTCAGATGGGGGCTTGGTTGTGCTCCGGTTAGTCTTAGTTGCTGGAGGATTTGAGCTGGTGAGCTGTGATCCTGTTGTTTGGCTTCGCGTTCGTGGTCATGCCACATTTTTATGGTGGGCGTCCGTTCGCTTCATGTATGGGTCGGAGGGGTTTGAAGCTGGTAGTGATGCAGCTGCGGTACGGCTTCTGGTCCGTGGTCGTGTCTCATCATCTGTGTGGGTGTGAGTCTGCTTGCTACGTGGAAGTGTGGTGGTAGCATCTTGTGTGGCCCCCACAACCAAGCAGAACACAGCCAGACCCCCAACCAATGAGAACACCCCCCACCCAATCAGAACACAGCCAAGTCCCCACCCAATCAAGTCACACCCCCACTAGCAGTTAAAAGGAAGAAGCAGCTGCAAGCTCACATTACTCGAGAAGCACAAAGCCGAAGACACAAGCCTGAAGATGATGAATGAGACTTTTGTTGAAACGTCGCCAAGATACTTCCAATTTTACGCGGGAGAAAACCTGAATAACCAAATATATATATATATATATATATATATATATATATATATATATATATATATATATATATATATATATATATATATATATATATATATATATATATATGGTGTTCGGCTTGGTTCGGTATTTTCACGTCATTGTAGTTCTTTTAAAGTTGTAGCAACGTTTCAGCAGAATCTCATCTGCCATCATCAGGCTTCTGGTGAACAGAAGCCTGATGATGGCAGATGAGATTCTGCTGAAACGTTGCTACAACTTTAAAAGAACTACAATGACGGGAAAATACCAACCAAGCCGAACACCATACATGTAAGTACCAGCGAAAACTTAAGAAAACATATATATATATATATATATATATATATATATATATATATATATATATATATATATATATATATATATATATGGATCTTTGGTTATTCGGGTTTTCTCCGCGTAAGATTCAAAGTATCTAGGCAACGTTTGGCGAGGTCCCACTCGCCATCTTCAGGCTGGTGCTTTCGGCTTAGTGCCAGTGCAAGCAGTGTGTGACCGGAGCTGCCATCTCTATATATACAAGTGGTGGGGGATGGTGTGCTGGGCTGGTTGGCTGTGCTGCAGCCTCTTGATTGGTTGATGGAGTTGATGTTGGTATAATGGGCTGTGTAATGGCCTTTTGTTGTAGAGATATCCTGGATCTTGTGCTGTCATCTCCTGGGTCGTTAGCCTCTTGTGTTTTAACGGCTTGGGTAATGGGTTGTGTGATGGGCTTGTGAGTTCTTTTGTTGTGGTATCCTGGGTCTTGCGTTGTAATCTCCTGGGTCGTTTGTGTTTTGATCTCTTTTCGATTAGCCTCCTGTGTAGTAACAGCTTGGGTAATGGGTTGTGTGATGACCTTGTGAGATTTATTGCTGTGGTATCCTTGGTCTTGTGCTGTGATATCCTGGGTCATTTGCTGTGTTGTGACTTCTTGAGTTCTTGAGGTGTAATTTCTTGAGTTTTCTGATGTGATGTCCTGAGCGGGTGGCTGTGATGTAGCATTTTGGGTTTTTAATATGGCTTTGAGTTTGGGGTCTGGGTCTGTGTTCGTTTGGCTTGAGTTCGTGGTCGTGCCACAACTTCATGGTGGGGTCAGTTCGCTTCATGTATGGTTCAGAGGAGTTTGAAGTGGGTAGTGATGCAGCTGCAGTGCGGCTTCTGGTCTGTGGTCGTGTCTCATCTTCTGTGTGGGTGTGAGTCTGATTTTTACGTGGAAGTGTGGTGGTGGCATCTTGTGTGGCCCTCATGGGTGTGGGTCTGGTGTCATTTATCATGATGGGTACTCGTCTGTTCATGAGGGCGGGTTTCCAAATGGCTGGTAAGCGGGAGGTGTCATCTCTTTTATTCATGCTGTGTGGGCGTTTTTCTATCTCTATGGCTTCTCTGATTATTCTGCTGCTGTGGTGTTCAGTTTTGGCGATAGTTCTGGTATTTTTAAGGTCAATCTCATGTCCTGTGGCTTTGAGGTGTTGGACCAGGGAGGAGGTTGGTTCTTCTTTTTGATTGAGTTCTTATGTTCTTCAACGCGTGCACTTATTCTTCTGTTAGTTTGTCCAATGTATGTGGTGAGGCAGGCAGTGCAGGGGATTTCATATACTCCTTGGTTTTCTAACTCGATTTTGTCTTTAGGGTTTCTTAGGATGGTGGATATTTTTCTGTTTGTGCAGAATGCTGTTTTAATGTTGTGTTTTTGGAGGATCTTGCTGATTTTGTCTGTAGTGCCTTTTATATATGGGAGGAGGGCTTTGCCGTTCTCTTGTTCTCTGTCTTGGATTTTGGTTGGGGTTTCTTTTTGGATTAGGTGGGTGATCTTCTTTCTTTGAAATCCATTGGCTGTTAGTACGTTGGTGAGAGTGTTTAGTTCGGTTTTTAGGTGTTGTTCATCGGCTAAGCATTTTGTTCTGGAGATGAGTGTCTCAGCTACGGAATTGATCTGTGCTGGGTGGTGGTGTGAGAGTGCGTGTAGATAGCGGTTTGCACTAAGCCGAAAGCACCAGCCTGAAGATGGCGAGTGGGACCTCGCCGAAGCGTTGCCTAGATACTTTGAATCTTACGCGGGAGAAAACCCGAATAACCAAAGATCCACATACAAATACCCATGAGAACCTCAGAAAACAAATATATATATATATATATATATATATATATATATATATATATATATATATATATAGATAGATAGATAGATAGATAGATAGATAGATAGATAGATAGATAGATAGATAGATATAGATATAGATATAGATATAGATATAGATATAGATATAGATTAGATATAGATATAGATATAGATATAGATATAGATATAGATATAGATGATATAGATAGAGATAGAGATAGAGATAGAGATAGAGATATATACATATATACATATATATGTATATATCAATCATTTGGAAGCCTGCACTCACAAACAAAAAATCTCCACACCACAAGCCAGGCAAACACCTGGGCACAAACAGATCCCCCTGATACCTCCAGCTCAAACACACCCCAACCAGGCACCCAGATGAAACCCAGCTTCCTAACTAATGATAGCCGTCCATTTACCCGAAGCCAAGCTGCACTAAAGGCCTCCATTAAAGCAACACAATGCTGCCAGCCAATCAAGATACAAAAAGAGCCAAAAACAGACAGAAGATATTAGAGACACCAATCAAGCAGAACACAGCAAACTCCGAGACCAATAAACACAGACCAAGACTCCCAACCAATCAGGATGAAGAAAAACCATTCTGGCACAGCAATAGGCTGCCCCAAATTCAAATCTGAAACTACTGTAAAAGTCTGACTCACAGACGGACACAATACAGAAGCCTGATGATGGCAGATGAGATTCTGCTGAAACGTTGCTACAACTTTAAAAGAACTACAATGACGTGGGAAAATACCCGAACCAAGCCGAACACCATACATATATAGATATATACATATATATATATATACACACACACACACACACACACACACAAATATATTTGTTTTCTTAAGTTTTTGCGGGTACTTACATGTATGGTATTCAGCTATGTTCGGGTATTTTCCCACGTCATTATAGTTATGCTTTTAAAGTTGTAGCAACGTTTTGGCAGAATCTCATCTGCCATCATCAGGCTTCTGTATTATGTTCAATACAATACTGTATTGTGTTCATAGAACACAAGTTTTGGAATGGAAATGTGTTTTCAACCAGGACATTTTAACCCTAGCGAGGTGCTATTCATGACATATTGGCTGTTCCAGTCTTAGACTGTATGAATTACTCGAGCCAGATTGTAATTCTTGGAAGGCCAGCCAAAACTCTAAAAGTGATCTCAGCTACTGAAACTGTAATGATTGTCCAGCAATATTTCCAAGCTTTGCAGTTGTTGTTTTAGTGAAACTCCAGCCCATTCAGGCAAAATATTTAGTCCCGTCATGGATCTGGAATACCACATTAATTAACATTCCTTCTGAATGGGTTACAGATCCAATTGGTAAAGCCCTGGTCCAATCCTGCTCATTTTTATTTCTACCTGAATTTTTTTATGTAAATATTTCAGAAAATTGCCCTCTGGGATTTAGTCTAGTACGGCATATATAAGAATAAATGGATTACTAATGATGCTCATTACAATGAAACTTTCATATATAACACACATACACACCCCTATGGAGATTCTCAGTCATTCAGGTCATGGTTGCCCCAAAGGTGCTTTCTCAAAAGAAAACTGGACTTTCTTTGTTTTTCCTTGAAGACATTTCACTTCTCATCCAGGAAGCTTCTTCAGTTCTGACTGAATGGTGGAGAATGGAAGGGTTTATCTTCCTTGCAATCATCTGGTCATTAGCATTCTGTCTGAGAGTCGTTGAACACTTGGAGTTTCATTGCTGTCCTCAAGGTCACCTGAATAGGGAAAATGGGTGTGGTGTGAATCAGAGGTGGTATTCAGCAGGTTCCAGTAGCGGAAATTTTGAGTAGTCCAGAGAACCGGCAAATACCACCTCTTACTGGAGATTTTACAGTATCTTTCCCCTGCCACATACACCAAGCCACGTCCACAGAACCGGTAGTGAAAATGTGCCCACTTCTTAAAAACGCTATCCACTGCCATAGCTGAACCTCTAAGCATAATCTTTGAAAAATCTTTCAGGACCAGCTCCTTTCCAAAACTATGGTCACAAGCCACGGTCATCCCCATTTTCAAAAAAGGGAGACCCCAGCCTAGTTGAAAATTACAGACCAATCTCCTTATGCTGCGTCACCTATAAACTCATGGAATCAATTATTAGCCAATCCATTATCCTCCACTTAGAGACAAACAACCTGCTCTCTAATAAACAATTTGGTTTCAGGAAAAAACTATCCTGTAATCTGCAACTCTTACACTGCAAAAACATATGGACTACACAACTCCGTCAGGGCAAAACAATAGATGCAATCTACATAGACTTCTGTAAAGCCTTTGATTCAGTAGTACACGACAAACTACTCCTAAAAATAAAATCTTATGGTATCTCTGGCCAACTACATAACTGGATAGAAGCATTCCTGTCAAACAGACAACAAATGGTCAAAATTGGGAGTGTCCTATCAAATTCTGTACCTGTCAATAGTGGTTTCCCCCAAGGCAGTGTTCTAGGACCAACTCTCTTCATACTCTACATAAATGACCTCTGTGATCATATTAAGAGCAACTGTGTTCTCTTCGCTGATAATGTAAAGCTGTTCAATACCACAGACAATACTGCTACCCTTCAAAAAGACCTTGACTATGTATCAGAATGGTCAAACAAATGGCAAGTTCAAATCTCAACAAATAAATGCTCTGTCTTACATATTGGCAAAAAAAAATCAGAAAATAAAATACAGGCTGAATAGTCAAGACCTTGTTGATGATCCAAGCTCTGTAAAGGACCTTGGAATACTCATCTCTAATGATCCAAGTGCTAGAGCCCACTGTAACTACATAGCCAAAAAGGCATTAAGAGTTGTTAACCTAATCCTACGTAGCTTTTTCTCTGGTAATATCACACTACTAACTAGAGCATACAAAACATTTGCTAGACCAATATTCCAATACAGCTCATCAGTCTGGAACCCACATTACGTATCTGATATTAGCACAGTTGAGAAAGTCCAGAAATAGTTCACAAGAAGAGTTCTCCACTCCTCTACTCATTGTAGAATACCTTATGCCACCAGACTTGAAATTCTAGACCTAGAAAACCTTGAATTACTCCGTCTTCGGTCTGATCTAAGTATGGTATATAAAACCATACATTGCAATGATTTACCTGTCAGTGAATACTTCAGCTTCAACCATAACTACACAAGAGCACACAATAGATACAAACTCAAGGTTAACCACACCAAACTTGATTGCAGGAAATACGACTTCATCAACAGAGTGGTCAGTGTCTGGAATACTCTACCTCAGGGGTCCCCAACCACCGGTCCGGTGCCGTCCGTGGAACAAGTCCTACCGGGTCGCTGGTTTGCTGGCGCCGCCATCTTTTTGATGAAAAAGTGCTTCCGGTGAGCTTTTCCGGTAGAAAGCTCACCGGAAGCACTTTTCATCAAAAAAGATAACAGCGCCAGCGCTTCGGTGAGCTTTTCCGGAGAAAGCCATTTCTACCCGGAAAAGCTCACGGAAGCATGCCGCCATCTTTTTGATGAAAAAGTGCTTCCGGTGAGGTCGCCGGAAGCATTTTTTTATCAAAAAAAGATGGCAGCGCCCAGCTGATGCCGGTACCGGGCCGCGGCGCCCAGCTGATGCCGGTACCGGGCCGCGGCATAAAAAAGGTTGGGGATCACTGCTCTACCTGACTCTGTGGTTTCTTCCCCAAACCCCAAAAACTTTAACCTTAGACTTTCTACTATTGACCTCGCCCCTTTCCTAAGAGGTCTGTAGGTGACGTGCATAAGCGCACCAACATACCTACTGTCCCTGTCCTTTTGTTTCTTTTATTTTTCTTATATGTACTCATTTCATGTATTCACAACTATGTATATACTTAAACCTATTATCTTGTAAATGATTGACAAATCAAAATAAAAAAATAAAATTTGAATCCCAATTGGAACTGCTGAAAGGACTGTGTTGTAAACAGGAGATAGATGGTATCTAGTTACCTTTTGAAAAAGCACCTTTGGGACATATATGCCTATAGCTTATGTATCCATATTTAAACAGTGCTTGCAGGGTGTATTTGTACAGTGACAAGGAATTGTGAAGAACAGTGGCTCTGCCAGAGAAAATACAGTACTAATGAATATCTTTCTCTCTTTCTTCCCCCAGTTTACAAGCCTTGAGAAAGGAAAAATCCCGAGATGCTGCTCGTTCTCGAAGAGGAAAAGAAAATTTTGAATTCTATGAGTTGGCCAAATTGTTGCCACTCCCTGCTGCCATTACCAGCCAGCTTGACAAGGCATCTATTATCCGATTAACAATTAGCTATTTGAAGATGAGGGACTTTGCTAATCAAGGGGATCCTCCGTGGAACCTGCGTATGGAAGGACCACCTCCCAACACATCAGTGAAAGGTATGAGGTTTGCATAGTGATAATACATGGAATGTGGCAGCCAAACTGATCTCTGAATTGAAATGTTTACCATCCTTTCTTTTTTCCCTGCATATCAAATCCTTTAAAGGGATACAAATATGGAAATCTGAGGTCTGCATGAGAAAGACACCATGTGAAGGTGAAATAAACTCTTATTCTCTTTATATTTTATTTTAACATGGACAACTAAGCACAACTAATGTTCTGGGAAAATTAGATGAGTTATGCATATTTATATAATTTAGGTCTTAGTCTAATTTTAAAACTGAGGAGATTGAGGAATGCTAATCCTGGTCTGATACAATGTTATGCACTACATGGTTACTCCGAATAAGTCCCATTGAGTTCAGTGGAGTTTATTCTGAGATAAGTTTGTATAATTGGTTGGATCTTTAGTGTCTTTAAAACTTGAAATAGTTAACTTTAAGTATGCTTAAATCTGTGTTGAACTATAGCTGTGAAATGGATTGTTTTGCATGATTATGAGAAAGAAAATAGCCCTGTTATGTTTTTTTTTCCTGTTTATTAAGTAGGCAGTACTCTTTTTGAGTGAAATGTAACCTTTTCTGTTATAAGAGTAGTAGTTTGGTAATATATTTTTGTCCAGAGAATTAACTGGGGTTATTTATTTTTCTGGCTGGTTTTGTTTTATTGTGTAATGAATTTGAAAGTAATTTCTTTAAAATTTAAGACATTAGCTTGAATATAAATAACATTTCACTCAAATCTGGTATTAGAAAGAGCTAACTGAATATAGCTCTATCATGATGCTTACGTTGAATTATAAGAAGCCAAACATTCAAGCTGCAGTATCGAACCATTACTTCTATGTCATTGTGTTTTACACTTTTTAATGAATTTTTTATATATATTACAACTGCTTAATTGTATATAAAAAAGTTCACTTGTTAACCGAAACAGGAATAAACCTGTATTAAATGGAGTTAAAAGTTCATTCCTGGATTCAAAAGATATCTGAATACAATAGTTACAAGCCAATTTTTTTTTACCTGATTGTCTTCTTAGACAAAAATGGTTTTTGCTTGGTACTCTCCACTTGCATTCTGTTATCAAAATTGGGAACTAAGCTCTGCAGTGTTTTGTAAAATTTGATTTACAATGGATCTTGGGAGAATTTGGGAAATGTTTCTTACCTTGCTCTTTGAGTCATGAGAGATGATATTAAAATGGATGAGTTTACCATTAAAACTGATTTCTAAATATAAACAAAATTATTTAATTTATTTATTTATTTTAATGATCAGGTTGTTAGGAAGGTATCTCCTAAGGTTATATTCATTTTTGAAGAATAATTTTAACCATGATATTAAAAAGTGTGTCATAAATGATAGTTTATCAACTGTATATACATGTACTTAATGGTGATTATATAGCTTAACATTTGAAAGCTGACTTCAGCATAATGTTACTTCGCCCTATAGAGGGAGTTTTAACTATAAAGGACAGTGGTGGCCTCTCTGTGGGCACGTGCACCGTCACCCCAGCCCAGCTCGTAGCATTTCTCCGTTACGTTTCTCACCATCATTTGCAGGATTTAAAAAAAATGCGTGAAACAGCATTCCACCTTCGTGGCAGTGCATTTGCTGTTGCTGCCCCTTGTGCAGCACAGTGAAATTTAGTGCACTTCACAATGAGGGAGACAGGGTCCCGTCCTCCTGCTGGAACCCATTACAGTGGAATGCTGCTCATTCTCATCTCCCAGATGTCAGATGTGATCCTGCTCATTCTCATCTCCCAGATGTCAGTTGCTTTTCCTACAGAGCTGCCTGTGTTGGGATGCCTGCCTCCCCACCAGCCAGCTGAGCTTCAGCACACTGGTCCTGGGCTCGTCAGCCTCTGGACATCAGATTCCCACCACGCACCACCAGTTCAGGGTTTTCTTCCCCCCTCCCCAGGGGGAAAAAGAGAGGGGAAAAAGAAAGAGAGAGAGAGAGAGAGAAACAGAGAGGCAGAGAGAGAGAACAAGGGAAGAAGGGAAAGAGAGAGGGGGGAAGAGAGAGGAGACAGAGAGACAGAGAGAGACACAGAGAGAGAGCAGGAGGGAAAGAGAGAGGGAAGGAAATAGAGAGGGGGAAGAGAGAAAGAAAGAGGGAGGGAAAGAGATATGGAGAGAGGGAAAGAGAGAGAGGGAGGGAAAGATTGAGAAAAACGAGGGGGAAAAAGAGAGGGAGGGAAAAAGAAATGATATTACAAAAGTTTTTCTTTTTTATTGTTGCTAAACATAATATTTCAAAAGCAGAAAAAAAAATAAAGAGGCATAAAAGTATATTTATCACATTTTTCTTAGAACAATTATCTGAACTCTGCATTGTTTTATCATTATTTCAGGTAGTAAAATCTCATTACTTAGGTTAAATTGCCGTGTTGGCACTTTTCCATAAATAAGTGGGTTTTGGGTTGGAGTTAGGGCTCTCGGTCTCTAAAAGGTTCACCATCACTGAGATAGGATGAACTCTTTAGGACCATTGTTTTCCTTATATTAGATACAGTGGAAAATTGCAAGGAAGGAATCATTTGTTTTTCTTTTCAATTAACTAGTATGTCATTAAACTTGAATTAAGCATTCTGATAAGTCTTAATTATGATTTATCTGAAGAAACAAGGATAATGTATCAGCTAGTTTGGAAAACAGAACAAAAAAGATATAGTTTTCTTTACCTCTATTTCTCTACCTGTTTGTGGTATGTGTGTTTGTGTGTGTGTATGTGCATTTGTATTTGCATGTTCATATGTGATAAAGCAGAGTGCTTGAAACCAGAGGTGGTATTCAGCAGGTTCTGACCAGTTCTGAAGAACCAGTAATGGAAATTTTGAGTCATTCAGAGAACTGGCAAATACCACCTCTAACTGGAGATTTTACAGAATCCTTCCCCTGGAGTGGGGTAGAAATGGATATTTTGCAATATCCTTCCCTTCGAGTGGGGTGGGAATGGATATTTTACAGTATCCTTCCCCTGCCATGCCCACCAAGCTACACCCACCAAGCCACGGGTGGGATTCTACCAGTTCGCACCTATTCGCTAGAATTGGTTGTTAACATTCTAAGCAGTTCGGAGAACCGGTTGTTAGAAGAAATTACTGGCCTAATCCTGTAAGGAAGGCAGGAAGGAAACATTCTGGTGTTGCTTACAGAAACTGCCTCTCCATTAACCCTTATTACATTCTTGGCAGGACTAGACTTCCTGTCTCAGGAACATCTCTGGAGTTTTTTCCCCCTCCTTTGCTGGTACTTTGCTTGTGTGGAGTGACCATTCAAAGTTACAATGGCACTGAAAAAAGTGACTTATAATCATTTTTCACACTTACGACTGTTGCAGCATCCCCACAGTCATGAGAGGCCAGGCGAGGAGATGCGTGCCTCGATGTGAGTGATATTGAGTTGCTCACACCCAGCCAATAACATGACCACCAAGCCATGTCCACCCAGTCACATGACCACCAAGCCATGACCACCACCTAAGCCACGCCCACGGAACCGGTTGTTAAAAATTTTGAATCCCACCCCTGCACCCAGCCATGCCATGCCACGCCCACCAAGCCACGCCCACAGAACCGGTAGTAATTTTTTTTGAATCCCACCAGTACTTGAAACATATAATTCTACATTTTAAGTGCAGCCATAATAGTCTAATAAGAAGAAATACTTTAATTTTATATAAAGAGGAAACATTTTATTGGTAATATAGGAAGCATAAAAGTTATCTATGGTCGTATATCCACTGATGCCATGTTCAATATACTGGTGTGAGCATAGAAAGAGTGCAATGAACTTTGAGAACATGCTCTTTCATTTGAAAAACCTGGTGCTAAAAGAAATAATGTGAATTATTCAACAAAAATATTTATTGGGATTTTGTGCCCCAATAGCTATATTACCTGTTTATTTCAATTTTATGTTTAGACAAAAGCTAGAGTTATTCCCACTGAAATGTAGGGTAAAATAAGATTATAGGACTGCTTTTATTGTGATTTTATTTTTTGTTTTTTAAAAAACCATAGCAAAAGTAGATATAACAGAAACCTGATAAAGTGAGGAGAAGCAGCCAATATTTTTAGCACTTGATATAAAACGTATCGGAGACCTAACAATCTAAAAATCTAAAAAGGCTATAGTTTCTACAGAACCCGTATTAAATTCAAAAATTCCTTACACCCTTTACAATGGATGCTACCTAGTTTCATGTTCTTCACCTAGGGCATGGCAACTGGCATAACAGATGACTGATAATCAGAGTTGGAAGGGACCTTGTAGGTCATCTAGTCCAACCCCCCACCCAAGCGGGAGACCCTACATCATTTCTGACAAATGGCAGTCCAATCTCTTCTTGAAAGTCTCAAGTGATGGCGCTCCCACAACTTCCAAGGGCAAGCTGTTCCATTGGTTGATTGTTCTCACTGTCAGAAAGTTTCTCCTTATTTCCAGGTTAAATCTCTCCTTGTTCAGTTTCCATCCATTATTCCTTGTCTAGCCTACAGATGTTTTAGAAAATAGCTTCCTCCCTATGGCAGCCCCTCAAATATTGGAAGACAACTATCATGTCTCCCCTGGTCCTTCTCTTTACTAGACTAGCCAAGCCCAGTTCCTGCAACCGTTCGTTGTATGTTTTAGCCTCCAGTCCCCTAATCATCCTGGTTGCTCTTCCCTGTACTTTTTCTAGAGTCTCAACATCTTTTTTATAATGTGGTGACCAAAACTGGATGCAGTACTCTAAGGTGTGGTCTTACTAAGGATTTACAGAGTGGTATTAGTACTTCACTTGATCTTGATTGTATCCCTCTGTTAATGCAACTTAGGATTGCATTAGCTTTTTTGGCTGCTGCTGCACACTGCTGGCTCATATTTAGCTGGTTGTCCACTAGGACTCCAAGATCCCTCTCACAGTTACTGCTATTGAGCCTGGTTTCACCCAGTCTATATGTGTACTTTTGGTTTTTCTTGCCTAAGTATAGGACTTTACTTTTCGCTACATTGAATTTCATTTTGTTAGATATGGCCCAGTGTTCCAGTCTGTCAAGATCCATCTGGATCTTGAGCCTATCTTCTTGGGTGTTAGCTATTCCCGACAGCTTAGTATCATCTGCAAATTTGGTAAGTTCTCCTTCTGTTCCCTCATCTAAGTAATTAATGAAGATATTGAAGAGTACTGGACCTAAGACGGAACCTTGTGGCACCCCACTGCTTACTTCCCTCCATGTAGATTTAGACCCATTAAGGACTACTCATTGAGTACGGTTTGCGAGCCAGTTGCGAGTCCATCTAGTGGTGGTGCTATCTATTCCACTTTTTTCTAGCTTACTAAGAAGTAGGTTGTGGTCTACTTTGTCGAATGCTTTGCTGAAATCTAAATATATTATGTCCATAGTATTTTGCTGGTCTACTAAT
Source organism: Notechis scutatus (assembly GCF_049901735.1). Taxonomy (NCBI): domain Eukaryota; kingdom Metazoa; phylum Chordata; class Lepidosauria; order Squamata; family Elapidae; genus Notechis; species Notechis scutatus. Next base: position 287,200,820 of record NC_142009.1, read on the forward strand.
TTAGTCACTGTGTAGAAGAATGAAATAAGATTGGTTTGGCATACTGAGACCACAGCTGAACAGGTTGCCAATACCTTATTTCAGCATAGCAACAGGTGGATGTCCAGATCAGCAGCTTGAATAGTGTCATTATTCAGATATATCATGTGCTGAAACTAGCTGGAGCCACCAGGTTTGTATAGGTAGTCCTCAATTTAGGGTTTATGACACAATTGAGCCCAAAATTTCCATTGCTAAGTAAGACATTTTTAAGTGAATTTTGGCCCATTTTATTACCTTTCTTGCCACAGTTATTAAGTAATTGCTGCATTGTTAAGTTAGTAACATAGTTTGGCTTTCCCAGTGAATTTGGCTTTCCCATTGACTTTTCTTGTCAGAAGATCTCAAAAGGCGATCACGTGACCCTGGGATAGTGGAACCATCATAAATATGAGTCAGTTGCCAAGAATTTTGCTCACATGATCATGGCGATGCTACAACCATCTTAAGCCTGAAAAACGATCATAAGTCCCTTTTTCAGCGCCATTGTAACTTCGAAGTATCACTAAATTAACAGCTATAAGTCAGACAGACAGATTAACAGAGTTGGAAGGGACCTTGTAGGTCTTCTAGTCCAACCCTCCATCCAAGCAGGAGACCCCACATCATTTCTGACAAATGGCAGTCCAGTCTCTTCTTGAAAGCTTCCAGGGATGAAACTCTCACAACTTCTGAAGGCAAGCTGTTCCATTGGTTATGGTTCTCACTGCCAGAAGATTTCTCCTTATTTCTCAGTTGAATCTCTCCTTGATCAGTTTTCCATCCATTATTCCTTGTCTGGCCTTTGAGTTCTTTGGAAAATAAGTTTGACCCCCTCCTCTCTGTGGCAACCCCTCAAAAATTGGAATGCCAGTATCATGTTTCTCTTGAGGACTACCTTTATCTACTGTTGCTTCTGGACATCCACCCATATTGCTTCACTCTCCACAATCTTTATCGGGGAAATTTAATGGAATTCAAGATTAGTTCAAGCCAGTGCAAGTTTTTGGGAGATCAGCTGAATTTCCCATGGAATGCTCTTGATTGGCCTTTATTCTAGTTCTTTTTATAAAGGGAGCTGCCAAGTGGGCAGTTGCTATTTTAGACAATAGTGATTTCACAATGGATAACTACTGTGCAACAATTTTACGTAGAAATTTAGAACTGCCTTTGATGACTCTGCTGGAAAAGCTAATGCTGAAGTAGGAGATTTGCTGAAAGCACCAAGGTAAGAGCAGAATATGGAAGAATATATATTGGAAATGTAATTGTATGCGAGGGATCATAGCTGGAATGACTTGGCCTTAGTAGATCAATTTTGGAAAGGTCTGACTAATGAATTGCAAGATAAGCTAGTTTGCAAGGGACACTGGACAACTATACAGAGAAAGACCTGAGACATTTGGGGAAATAGAAAGACAAGATGTTTAAGCCCTTTCAACATCCATTCCCTGTACTATTGGATGCATCTCACAATTGGGATCAATTAGAATCCCCATGTCGTTCATAGTGAACTAATACAGATGTCTGTATTCCTTTATAGAGCTACCTCAGGTCACTTAGCAATTGCCTACCCTGTTAAAATTTCTCCCTCTGACTTAGTTGTGAAATCCTGCAGCTCTGAAATTAAGGAACGTTGTTAATTTTTTTTAATTTTTCCATGTTCAAAGATTTGGGAAATAAAAAAACAAGCTTCAGAGATTCAAAAAATGCCATCTAGAAACCCAGATATCTAATACCAAGAAACAACATGTATTTTGCATATGTTTTTATATCTTCCAACCTGAGTTAAACATTTAGTTTTGCACTATTAGAATCAGGTGCAATCTCATTTTAATTTTTTATTAATAATAGTTACTGGATTGCAATTACCTTATCCGCTCAGACAATAGAACATACAATTCATGTTAAAACCATCAATTTACGTCTTCTCTGATCTAGTTCGATCCCTGAATATCTCTTCAGCTCATCATAAATGACCATATGGAAATCTTGAAGTTGTATTTAACTTCTTCCTTCATGTCCTCATTATCATGGATGGAATGGCTATCTACACATAATTCTCATATTCATTGAAATTAAGCAACTGCTGTTTATATCACCAAAGTGTCGACTGTAACAGGCACTAAGGCCCCATCATCATTCCTTTTAGGTCAACCCTCCTATAGTATCAATGAAATACTATCACTTTGTTGATATATTTACAAACAAGGACACTAACCTATTACTACATTTCTATGATTGTACTACTACCTTCGTTCTAGGAGCTGAGATCCTTAACAAGCCCAAGAGTTGGCTTGTTAGAAAGTTTCTTGATCACAACGTGCCTCTGTATCTACTTTCTTCGTAAAGAAAAAATAAAGGACCACTCCCATAAGAGTGGTCCCTGGTTTCTTCTGAACTCTGTTGGGATTATTACCCAATTCTCTTTATGTTTGATGTTTTGGAAGCTTCCAAAAGACTAGTACTTTGACTAAACTGTACTTACAGGACCCCGATAATTTGATCTATATAAAGGACAATCATGAATATTTCAGTAACTTTGACAGTGGTTCTAGGAAATTTGAGTATATAGAGATGCTATCCAGCTTTTGACTAGTTTCTTGTATTTATCAGATTCATGAGCAAGATATTTTCTGATATCTTGCATTCTTGTGCTCCATTTAAAAATATTTGATCTTTTTTCTGAAAATCAAGCAGCCCATAATAAACATGCCAGAAATGTTCTGGACTGCATGTTAACCTGAAAACAATATGCTTTTAATCTCCGTGCTTTGGGTATATAGAATTTCTTCCAATGGCATTCAGTTGGATCCCATTGAAATCTACTCTATCCTGAAAGTTCAAAGGGTTTCCAGTTATGTGCAGTATTGGTGAATGGGGCTGGGTGAGTTGGAGACATTAAAATATCTGCATTAGTTTTATAGCATAATTTGATGAATAGACCTGGCTTTTGATTTACGTTAAATATTCCAGTATTTAAAACAAGCCTTCCTGCCATATTTGCTATCTTCCCAAGTGTGATTTGGCTGAGCCCGTTAGGATACTCCCTTCCCTTACTTGAACAGCCATTTATAATTTTATTACTGATTTAAGTGTTAAGAATTTGATCTGTGTCTTGGTTGCTGTGAAACTTTTTATTAAGACTCCAAACTATTTATTGAGCAGAACTTCCAATACAAAAGTATGGGTAGATTTATTGTTTCAGATTCCAATGTTAAATTTACATCATGTTTCTGGAAAGCTTTGTACCAATTACTTGAGTTGAGGGATTGATAGTATTGGGGGTTTTATTGTTTATTCATTGTACTGTGTTTAATTGTGTTTGTAAGCTGCCAAGAATTGTATAGTTTGAGGCAAGATAGAAATCAAGCCAATTAATTAAATCCCATCATTCTTTAATTGTAGAAGATATTAGAATATTGATAAATTAACTCATTTATTTAATTTTAACTTTTTAAAAGACTTTTTTTTCCTGAAGTGGTCCAAATAACTTTAGCACTCATTAATGTGAGGGGAGAGAGAAGGATGTTTCTAGCCACCTATCTGTATATTAAAGGGATTTAACTGAACTCTATTGACTAGTATGGTACTGCTAGACCAAAACTGTCCTTCCTTGTTCTCTTCAAAGTCTGCTAGAGTGGTTTTCATCACCCCCAGAGACTTGAATAGTACAACCAACTTAGACCTGTGAGGAAATGTCATGAAAGATAGCCCAACGCTCCCAGCCTAACTGACCAGCTGTGGCCCACCTTATCTTATGTCAGTGTGGGAACTGAAAAGAAAAGAAAATTGCCAATATGTAATATCCTTATATACTCTTCTGGTACACTCATACATGGAATATTCTGCAGAGTTATGTTTCGATATTTCAAGAATGGAAGGAAGTGTTGAAAAAGAGGGGAAATGCAAACAAAGTAACTTGGGAACTTTGGGAGTCCCAAAAGAAGATGTGCTGTTTTGGAAATATTTATTGTAAAACAAAAATTAAGATATATGTAATTATGCATGGTGTGGAGACAGGTGAGGAAGATTCTATCTTTCTTGGATAAAACTTAATTACAGGAAATTCTGGATAAAGAAACCACATACTATATAGAATTAAATTGCAGAACTTGATACCTCAGGATGTCATGGCTGCCAGCATAGTTCCAAAGATATTAAACAAAATCAGGCAGGATAGTGATTATCTCAAATAGTTATTTTAGTTGTACAGATAGACCTAGAAAGAGCAAGAGCATACAGAATAGACAGTGGAGGCACAAGCAGATCTTATCCAAAGATCAATAAAATATGGTGGAAATGCTGGATAGCATTTTAGTTGTGAGAATGTGAGAGACTGGTCTGTTTTCTAGCATATGTTCTAATTTCTTCAGGGCATGTTTTGTGCTGGCAGTTATAGCAGATAAATACTATTGCACTTTGCTCATGATCAACTATGTCAGCTGTTGTAGTTTTTGCTGATTTAGAGCAATGAGGTTGGCTACATTATTGGATGTGACAGCCTTTCTGTCCATTTTCACTCTGAGATGTTACAGTACAGGTTCTCCCATGAGCTGTTCAGAGCATCCAGTAGTGGGAGGTGCTTCAGTCTCTGCATGTCTAGGCTGGGCTTAATTTGTGGAACGCTCCTCCTCCACGGTACTCCTCCCCAGTGTTCCCCAGTTTTGGCTCAGCCTCATGAGAGATAGGCAGTGCTTGTGATTCTTTCTTGGCCGAAACAGGAAAAATTCTTTCCTTGCTAGCAGGTTTGAAAGTTAATCAGCTTGTCTTTAGAATCCTTTAGCCTTCTAATCGCATTGTGATCTCTCGATGTTGGCTTGCATTACAGAGATTGCTCGCATTACAGGGAAGCGCCAATTCGTGCCCCAAAGCGGCGGGAGGCTTTGGCGCTGCTCCGCGCCCCCTCCCCACAACTGATCTTTCTACCCCTGCCATTCTGACAGATTGCCGCAGAGTTTCTTTACCCAAACAGCGGCGTGAGCTCTTTGCTCCCAACAGAGTCATATCGCTTTCCTTCCCCCTCTGAACGCCACTTGGGGTGGAGGATTCAAATGCTTTTAGTGCCTTCCACCCTTCCCTGCCGTTTAGCCTTATAGGAAAAGCCATCAGAGGCTATTCCTTCACACAGCGGGAGTTTGCTGCTGGGGAGCGCACCAAAAGATTAACGGCTGGAGGCCATCTTTTCTTACAAGACCTTGTGGCCGCGCGCCTGTATTCCATTTTGTGCTATGTGAGGTAACTCTGTTCCGAGCAGAGGTTCCCTTCAGGAACACTGGGGACCATTATACCCTTGTCTTGGTTTTTTTCTACATTCGAGGCTATTCTTACAGTTAAATTGTTGGCTTAACCCTCACAGCCCAATCAACCCAGCACCACAACAGCGAGCACCTAGGCCTGTGTCTGCCTGTGCAGGGAAGCTGTTGAAGGCCTCTACCCTTATCAATCTGGGCCTTTAGGCGTTCTCAATTTGGCTGTTTAGTTTCTCAGCATGTAACATCGTGCCACTTAATTAATATTCATATACATATTGCCACATATACATACATACATACATACATACATACACACATACATATGTGGTTATATAATAATACAATAATAATAATAATAATAATAATAATAATAATAATAATAATAATAATAATAATAATAATTTTCTCTTCAGTATAATATTTTAATATCAATAAAATATTATTACTGAGATACAACTCATTATAGATAGGTATTATTCAAAAAAAAAAAAAGAGGAAAGGAGACAATAAAAACATCATCAGGGCAACTGGTCTGTCCTCAGATCAGGCCCCTGGGCCTGCCAACCGCCTTCACAGTATTGCATTCTATAACAAGCATACTGCAATTCCAACTTCAATCAAAATGGCAGACAGTAGCAGCTCTCAGACCTCATCCTTGAAGGTCAAAACCAAATCTCAGCACAAACCTAAGCAGGCTAAAGGGAATTCTAAAACTTCAGAAAGGGATGCCATCAGGCGCCATAAAGCTTTACAAAAACAGATAGATAAGTGCACATGGGAGGCGCACAAGGTCTCACAGGACTTCCCCTCCTCCAGTCCAGGTCCGTCTACCTCTTCCCACCCTCCTCCTCCCCTAGATCTCTCCCTCTCATCCAGGCGCAGCTTGGCTCCCCAAGGCCAACAGGCCCAAGTATCTGGGACACCGACCACGCGAAGGGCTCCCGAAGCTACATTCACTCCGACGGCTGCTGGTCTTTGTCAGGACAACATTCTTACAGAGGAAGTTCCAGAGAGGATGAAGGCCTGGATGGAGCTGGCAATCCACCAGGGAATCACAGCAGGTCTTCAACACGCAGTTATGACCAGGAAATATCCTGTGATTGCCGATCATGATTCCCAATCGCTGAGGTCATTGACCAGGTCGGAGCAGCACTATACCCAGGTACATTTACAAGGGCCGACTGAGGAGGAGGATGAGGATGAAGAAGTGGATCAAATTGATCAAATGGAAGAGATTGAATCAGGATCAATACATGATAGCGAGCCCCTGTCAGAAGCAGACCCCTTAGAAAGGGGAATGTCTGAGGATGAGGGCCTTGTTCCTGACCAACCTGTTTTTACAGGCTTATTCCACCCACAACTTTTCAGATCTCTCTTGTTTAAGGCAAAAAATATTGCACGCCTAAACAAGTCGACCCCTTCTACCACTCCAACTCCTTCGGAAGAGGGACCAGAGGATCTAATTTTCAACCAACCAGTAGCCGAAGCAGAGGTGATCCCATTTCCTCACATGTTTTCAGACCTGGTACAGAAACAGTGGGCCTCTGCAGTGGTGTACCCAGCCCCCACTGGATATGACAGGAAATATTTCAATTTGGCCCCTGGTTTCTCAAAATTATTGAATACTCCCGAGATAGACGAAACTATAGTGGGATTAGCGTCCTCCTCCATTCCCAGTGATGCGCTGGAGGCATTAAAGCCGGAGGAAAAACGGGCCAAGCTAGCCCTACGCAGAGCCCATCAGTCTGATGCGTGGGCCATCAGAGCAGCCACGGCCGCCTCCTTCTTTACTCGTTCTTCTCTCAGATGGCTCCGCCTCTTATGGGAACATGTCCCTAATTCTAACCTTAGAGCGCACCAAGATATTGCTAAACTTATAGCAGCTGCTGAATTCTCAGCTGACGCAACTTATCATGCAGTCAAGTTTTCAGCCAGGGCCATTACTTCACATGTCACAGCGCGACGCTTACTATGGTTAAAACATTGGCAAGCAGACTTTAAGCACAAATGCAAGCTGGCTTCATCCCCAATTGTGGGAGACAGACTGTTTGGCCCTTCCCTTGATCCGCTACTAATTGAAACCCAAAACACAAAGAAAATTCTTCCTTCCCTTTTTCGGAAGTCAGATTCTAGAAACCCTCAGTCCTTTCGGAGGGTATCCTTTCGGCCCTTTTACCAGGGATCTTTTTCACCCAGATACCAGAGACTCCCATCATTCAGACCAGGGCAGCAGCTAGACAGGTCCGACTTCAGGGAGAGGAGCAGAAGGGGTGGCCAATCCAAGAGATCCTTTCGAGGAGCAGAAAACAGGTCTTTCAGGCATCCAAGATAACTCCCTGGACCTACTCCCATTGTCGGACACCTTAAATTATTCACGAACCAATGGGACTCCTCAACTTCTGATTCCTGGGTCACAGACACGATTAGATTTGGCCTTGCACTGGAGTTTCAATCCACTCCCCCAGATTTTTTCATGTCATGCCCTCTCTCCAGAGACCCGGTTAAACATAATCTCATGGAAATATCTATCCAACACCTACTGGACATACGAGCCATCCAGCCAGTAGCCACCAACCAACGAGGGCGAGGTTTCTATTCACATCTTTTTGTTGTTCCCAAAAGTTTGGGGGGTGGTGGTGGAGAGCGATATTGGATCTGAAACATCTCAACTGTTTCTTAGTATATCGCAAGTTTAAAATGCACACCCTGCAATCTATCTTACTTGGCATCAGAAAGGGTGACATCCTCACGTCCATAGACCTGACGGAGGCGTACCTACATATTGCTATTCGGACTTCCCACTATAAATTTCTGAGATTCTGTTATAATAACCACCATTTTGAATATGTGGCCCTTCCTTTTGGACTAGCTTCTGCTCCCAGGATGTTCATGAAGGTTCTCGCAGCGCTAGCTGCTCATCTCCGTTATATCCCCATACGACTCCAGTGTTATCTTGATGACATCTTGATTTTGTCATCTTCCGCTCATTACAATCCCTACAACAACACGGATTCTCAATAAATTGGAAAAAGAGTCATTTAACACCATCGACTCGGTTAACCCATCTGGGGGCAGTCATAGATATGGTGGAAGGCAAAGTTTACCTGTCACCAGATAGACTAAATAGCATTTAGCAATTAATCAAGGAGATCAGGGGTCTTAAGAGGGTGTTCCTAGCGGAACTATCAAAATTGTTAGGCAAGATGTTCTCATGTATCTCTATCATCCCTTGGGCCCGGCTCCACACTAGATCCCTCCAGTGGTTCCTGCTCCCGTACCAGTTCTCTGGCCGAAGCAACTCCAAATACAAGGTCAGGGTACCATCAAAGGTCCCCATATCTCTCTTCTGGTGGACCATACCAGTCATCAACAGAGGCTGCCTCTTCAAAGAGACACACAGACTTACCATCATCACCAATGCCAGCCTGTTTGGATGGGGAGCGCACGTTCAATCGGTCACAACCCAAGGCCGCTGGTCTGCCATAGAACAGTCGTGCAGCATAAACTGGCTGGAGCTTCGAGCAGTACACCTGGCTCTCCGCAGCTTCCTTCCACAGGTACGCAATCAGCACATACTAATATTGACCGACAACGTAACAGCCAAAGCTCACATAAACAAACAGGGGGGCACACAGTTGAAACATCTCATGCGTGAAGCAGAGCGCTTGTGTCATTGGGCGGAGAGCAACCTACTTTCCATCAGAGCAGAGCACATTTCAGGTCTGTCAAATACACAGGCAGACTGGCTGAGCAGGGCCACGATCGATCAATCGGAGTGGTGCCTCCATCCGACCCTGTTTCAAGAGGCGGTCAGGATATTTGGACAGCCGGTGGTGGACCTGTTTGCTTCCCCCCTCAACACTCAGCTCCCAAGATTTTTTTCCAGGTACCCCTCGCAAGGAGCGGAGAACTTCAATTCGCTCCACTGTCATTGGCTCCCGGGACTTCTGTATGCATTCCCGCTACTTCCACTGGTTCCCAAGGTAATCCAGAAACTGCTAGATGAGAGGGCGGAACTACTTCTAGTAGCTCCTTACTGGCCCAGACGGCCGTGGTTTGCAGACCTCCGCAGTCTATCCGTATCAGCACCATGGAGAATTCCGCCAGCCAGGGTTTCGCTAACCCAGGGACCCCTTCAACATCCGGACCCTCAATGGTTGCACCTGACCATCTGGAGGTTGAGCGGAGTTGTCTGAAGAGCGAAAAGTTTTCCAACAGATTTATCGCCACTATCCAAGCCGCCAGACACCCCTCAACAACTCGCATTTACAATGCCACATGGTCCAATTTCTGCAAATGGTGTACCGAGTCTCGAATTGATCCCATCTCTCCATCTGTGGCTCAAATCCTAGAGTTCTTGCAAGAGGGATTTGACAAGGGATTATCGCCTAATACGTTGAAAAGACAGGTGGTGGCCTTGGCGTCAGTTCTCACTTGTGAAGGTCTATCTCTTTCCCATCATTCACGCATACGGAGTTTCCTTCGAGGAGCCACAAATTTACGCTCTCCAGTGGTACACCATTATCCCACCTGGGACCTTAACAAGGTCCTCATCGCACTCACTAAGGGCCCTTTTGAACCCTTGAAATCGTCAAGTCTCCAATTTCTGACGTATAAAGTAGTTTTCCTTGTAGCGATCACTTCTGCTTGTCGTACTTCGGAGATTGCAGCTTTGTCTGTCAGACAAGATCTTTGTGTTTTCCACACAAAGGACCAGGTGGTCCTTCGTCCTGATCCTACATTTATACCCAAAATTAACTCGGCCTTTCATAGGGCACAAGAGCTGATACTTCCTAATTTTTGTCCCAGACCATCCCAAGGGTTGGAACTACAATGGCATAGGCTTGATGTGAGGCAAGCATTGCAAATATATATCAACCTCATAGCGGCTTTCAGAAAAACGGAGGCCTTATTTGTGTCTTTTCAGCCCAACACTCAAGGAGGCAAGGTCTCACCGTCTACAATAGGCCGTTGGCTAAGGGCCACGATAGCGAAAACGTATCAGACTCAATCCCTGCAGGTGCCCAGGGGCATAACAGCTCATTCAACAAGGAGCACCGCAACATCGGCAGCATGGGCCACACAGGCACCAATAACTGAAATTTGTTGAGCCGCAACCTGGGCCTCTCCATCGCCATTCATTAGGCATTATAAAATAGATGTGTTTGCATCCGCTGAGGCCTCCTTTGGCAGAAGAGTTCTGCAACGGGTCCACAGAGACCAGGAGGAGATTCCAGGCCAGACCCGTAGGACAGGCCAAGGTTTGGTATGTCCCACTACTGGATGCTCTGAATAGCTCATGGGAGAAAGGGCGTTGGTACTTACCTGACACGCCCGTTCTCTTTGAGCTGTGAAGAGCATCCAGCCCCAACCCTTTTTTTCCGTCTGGTGGGGTCCTATTTTGGCCAACGAGTTGTTAGGGCATTGAGGACGAGGGCGGTTATTTCTCTTATCTTCGCCAAAACTGGGGAACGCTGGGGAGGAGTACCCTGGAGGAGGAGGAGCGTTCCACAAATTAAGCCCAGAGACTGAAGCACCTCCCACTACTGGATGCTCTTCACACCTCAAAGAGAACGGGCATGTCAGGTAAGTACCAACGCCCTTTCTGTCTACATTTCTTGTTGCTACTTGTTTTATAAAAACTTTAGTGTAAAAAATGGAATTCAAATGATACAGTTGCATCAGTATTAAAAACAGATTATCGTACTAAATTGTATTTTATTGTTCATGTTACATGTGACATCTGGGATCAACTCATCAGAGTCTGTATATTTACCATTACTCACTCACTCACTCTGTCTCTCTCTCTCCCTCTCCCCCTCCCCCCTCTCCTTCTCCCTCTCCATGTGCATATGTACATGCAAGTGGACATGAAATACTGTATAAATTATAGTTAAAATGAGATGGGCTTCTGATATTAATAATCCCATGTCAACATACACAGCTATACACAACTTAATAATTTTAATTTGGAATTTCAGAATAGTTCTTCAGAATAGTTCTATAATATTTGAATAATTTATTTTCTTATGCATGTGTTTTGGACTATTCCACATTATGCTTCTGGAAAGAACATTTAGATGATGCCCTGTAATATTTCCCAGGTCAATTACATCATGAAAATGATACATTAGACGACTTTAAAGCAATCAATAGTTTTTACCAATATTTTGGAAAAAGTGATGAAACAGATATTTGAAATAACTGTTTTGTCACAAATGAAATCTATATTATTTTAAAAAATGACCATATCTGACCAGCATTGCTTACTTTAAAAAACAGATTATTGTAACTGTTCAAAAAAAAACCTCACTGTGATTAATATTGGTTGAAAATTTTCTTTATCCATAATAATCTTCATTTGATGGTTGTCTATGGAGATTCTCAGTCATGCAGGTCATGGTTGTCCCAAAGAATTGAAAAAGCTTCTTGGACAAGAAGCAAAACATCTTCAAAGAAAAACCAGAAAGTCCAATTGCCTTTTGAAAAAGCATCTTTGGAACTTTGGTGGATGTTTAAAAATCATATTTGTATTAATCTGAAGAATAGCCATTAATCTTTCATTTAACTTACTTAGTATAACAAACAAAGGAGTTTTTTTCCTCCTTGTACCCAGTGGTGTGATTCAACCAGTGTAGTTTTGTGAGTATGCCTGTGCCATACGCGCACTTTGTGTGCGTGCTCTACATTTAAAGAAGCCCATTTTCAACTCAATTACTTACCTTCTGCTGCATCCCCAGTGAGTAAAACAGCTGATGCACTGCAAACTGCTCTGCTGCACAAATCAGCTGTGCTAAAAACCCAGGAAATAAAGCACAGGAAAGAGCAGGGTGGGTAGGTGGGGCCAAATGCTCATAGGAACTACCGGTTCACTTGAACCGGTCCGAACCAGTAGAATCCCACCACTGCTTGTACCATTTTTACCTGAATGCAGTAATATGCAGACGATGTCAATATTACTTCTTTTCAATACTATTGGCAATGTCAGGATGGAATTATCCCATAAGAAATTTCATTCCAAATATTATCCAAAAAATATGTGCACAGACATACACACACACATTCATATGTAAGTTTAAATGATACTCTGCATTTATCAGTTTTTATAAGTAAGTTGTTTTACCAGCTAATATAATTTCATATCATTCTTATCTTTTAAATTAATAAGGGAATATATGTTTGTGTGTTTGTATATTAGCATGATTTTTCCAGTTCTGCTATGGATCTGGAATTGGAAATTTTCTGCATAAGCGCATCAACGTGTCTACCGTCCCTGTCCTATTGTTTCTTTTATTTTTCTTATATGTATCCATGTATTCATAACTATGTTTTTACTTATACCTATTACCTTATAAGCAATTGACAAACCAAATAAAATAAAAATAAATAAATAAAAATAATACCATGATATTCAGGAGCTCACCAAGTTTATTCTGTTTTCTTTCTAGATCACAACAATCTGTATGTACCAGATTTTAACAACCACCATTTGTGCCATAGCTTGTATTTAATAGAAGTCTTCCCTGCTGAATACCAGCGTTGGTATTAGTTATATGGGCCTCAGCAGCAATGGACATCTGATTAGCTTCCAGATACTCCCAGAAGCTGCTAAATATTCCCCAGCTACCACCTCAGTTTTATGGGTCATGACAGATAGCAGGACAGAAATAATACCTGACCTGCTTAAATTTAAAGAGATCGTTGTACTGGCATGAGTTGTTGCAGAAAATTAGCTCGGTGAAACATTGCTGTCCCTCGACTAGGTTGTCACAGTGTATGGTAGATTTTGATTGATAGAAAACACTGTCACTTTAGCAAATAACCATTCTGTTGAAGGTCTATTTGCCTGACCAGTATAATATACAAATAATTCATTCAGGATCATATAACTTGTGAGTGTTCAAGTGATATGAATTGATTCCTTTCACATACCGTTCTGGGTTGGAGAGATATTTGTGCAGGTGGAACTAGCTTTGTGTTTCATGGTCTACCGCAGAGGGGTGGGTTGGAGAGGGAGAGTCTAAGTGAGTGCAATAGCCCTTGCATACTTCTCTGCATCTGTAGCTAGGAAAAGAAAACCTGAATATTGCTACATTAAAGCTCAGTGCCTGCCAATGTAGTCATCTAGAGACAAATTTTACTTATCCTGTACAGCCGGGAAATGGCTAATTAGAAGCCTGAATAATCCCATCTGAAAACTATTAGATGCCTATTTCACACTGTACTAGTTAGATATTTATTTTGCGAGAGATTTATTCTTACACACATTTTCCCTACCTCAGTTTAAATAATTAGTTTAAATAATTTAAGTAATCAGAACAAAAATTAGAGTAATAGTATTTCAGTTTGTTGTAATACACTTAATTTTAATTCTTCCAGTATCTTTACTGTACATTAAAAAGTCCATTAAGTAAATAGAAAAGTAAATTTTAAGTATTGTAGTCATTTGTATAAAGCACAGTGATTTCCATATTAGAAGGAATCTTGTAAACACATAATAACAACTATACAACCTGCTATCAGTCAAGAGGAAATGAATTATTAATTTCCATTCAAAAGGAGAAGTGATTCCAATACATCTTCAGATATTAGTACAATATGTATTACAATAAGAATATAAGTTTACATGAACCACACTTTCTTTTACAATTGCAGTGTAAAATAGGCAATTAATAGTTTTCTTTAGATACCTAGTTTTAAGTTGAAATATTTGAACATAGTTCAGATAACAAATTAGTTACTGAGCTAGCTGTTGCATGCAGAGAAGTATCAAAGGTAAAACTCGAACTATTATAATAAAAGGTTTTTTTTATCTAGCTTTCTCCTTTTATCATATACTTTGTTAAACCAAAATCTTTCATATGTCTCCTTAAAAGGAATCATATGTCTATTTAAAAGTAATTTATAAATAAGTAAGTAAGTAATCATGTTGAATATAATGATATTTCTTTTTAGATGACTTGGTGATGTGTAGTGTAGGCCTTAAAATAGGCATGCTGCATTTAGAAAACAGGGTAAAAGGTAAATTTCTCTCCCCAAAAACAAATAATTGGTAACTCTACCCATTCAACATTCTTCATATTCCCCCAAACATTATTTTTTTTACCTAATCTAGTATATAGTTATATAGGATGATATAGGAATCAGTTTCACTCTACCTATGAATTATCTGATGCTACTCCCGTAAACAAATAGTTATAGTGAATATTGGAAAAAAAAATCAATTTCAAGAGTTCAGATACTGAAAGAACTCTTAAAAATGGAAGGCCTGACAATTCAAGTAATAGACAATAAAATGAAGAGAATATTTGTAGGGTCCTTTGATGCTCTCTGAGCTTGGATATTTTTTTGCAGATGTTTGGTTATTTCTTTGCAGATGTTTCATTATCCAGCTAGGTAACAACAACAGCACTGATGATGTTTCCTAGTTTGGTAATGAAACATCTGCAAGAAAATAACTAAGTTCAAGAATACAAGGACCCCAGAATAGAAATGAAGTCTGTCGAAGATCATACACTGAAAAATCAATCCGGAGAGTAATTTCCTTCAAAAATAGAGGCCAGTCTGCAATTTACCATGGAAGAAGCTCCAGTTGGCAGTATCAGGGTTAGAGCTAATAGTTCCAGCATCAACCTAGAATCAGTGTGTCAGGGTTCCAAATAATAGATCCATATCAAGTTAAACTCCAAGGCAGATAGATTCCTCAAAGAATAGCTTTATTGGAATTATCATATTGGCACAGATCTGGTGAAAACTGATTCTGAAGACTTCTGTGGTTTTAACCTAATTAAGTTTTTCACTTTTTCAAAACAGTCACATGGTCCAATCACGATGTGGTCTGGCAGCCGGGTCACATCACTCCGCTTTTCCCTGACCAGGTGTGAGAATGTCCTTGGTTCCCAAGAGAAAATATTTTGTTTTGGCTAGAGAATCCCAACTATCTCAAATCCCCCCTCCCTATCCCTCAGTGTAGCTGAGCTGTCAAAAATGGCTTCGGTCAGGTCAGCTTCAGGGTTAACACCATTGTCTATAGTTTTACTATAGCTTAAAATTTGTTTATAGATTGAAATCAGAGCTTTAAAAATTTGTTCTCATGTAGGCTCTTTCATCAGATCTTCACTTGTTATAGCAGTTGAGTCCAGACTTCAGAAAACAATTGTTTTTTTGTGGGAGGGGAGGAGCTTCCTTTCAACTTTATTTTACATCTCTTAATTATAATAAACATTTAGAATTAATCAGTGATGCTCACTTTGGAAAAGGGATTTAGCTTTAATCATTTGTGTTCCCTTCCATCAGGATATTGGAGGAAAGGGATTACCATTTACCTTCTCCCCAGTAAACCAGTGACAGAAATGACTTCTCTAGAGGAAAATAGCTGGTAACAATATAGCTAAGACCTGTGGAGTTGGTGAGCAGGGTTGTGACAGATCTCTTGTGGAATCCGTAGATCCCAAGCCACCATATTCTCTCTGTGTGTATGTGTTTTTTTTAATTATTCCCTTTTGTTAGACTAAGAAAGAAGCAGTGGGACAATCCAAATTTTACCTATCATACAGGTTGTCCTTGAAGCTAAATGTGCAAGCCCTTAGAATCCCAGGAGTTTTCAGACTGGATATTACATTTATAGCTGCTCCATTTAAAAGCTCAGTTGACTGCAAATCAGTGCTAAAGTAATTGGGTATATGTGTGTATTCATATTTATTCTCCAGTGGGATCTCTATAGCAGTACAGCTGATTTTTATTATTGTTGGGATTGCAGTAGGACAGGGATGTATTAAATCTCCCAATTGTGGTCATTATTGAAATTGCTTTTTTATGCATGCCTAAAGTGAATTTTTTTTAATTATTGTTGTAAGTCAGATGACACATTTAATATATCATATAGTTAGTCTCTGACCAGAATCATTTGAGATTGTTCTGTGGTTGTACTTTTGAACAGTCTGGGAGAGAATCTAAGCCTAATGAATGTTTTGAGACATTGCATTATGTTTTCACAGTTAAGGTACAACGAGAATAATATATCTGGCTATTTCATGCTTACTGTGACTGTTAATATAAGCATTAGAAATGAAATGTTGAATTTTGCTTTTATTTTATTTTTATTTATTTATATCCCACCTTTATTATTTTTACAAATAACCCAAGGCAGCAAACAAGTCCAATACTCCTTCTTCCTTGTATTTTCTCCACAACAACAACCCTGTGAGATGAATTGGACTGAGAATTAATGATTAGGCTGAGGTCATCCCCTCTGCCTCTTATACCTAAGACAGGACTAAAACCCATGATCTCCTGCTGTCTAACCTGGAGCCTTAGTCACTTAATGTTTCAGCTAACATTTAATGTCACTGTAAATCCACACACACCCACCCTCTCTCTCACACACACACACACTTTGTTTGTTTGTTTCATCCTGCAAAAATGGCCATTCCTTCCCAAGCATGGGGTTTTGATAGAAAGTTTGACCTTTACATAAATGTATTGCTTTGTTGCTTTAAATTTCCTGTTACTTTTTGAGTATTGATGAGGCATTTTGTGAACAACATCTTTGTTCCTTTTCTGAATTGGAGCTGCAACAACGTACAATGGAAATTTTGATCCCAATTGTTGTAAGTTGAGACTCATGTGCACTTATTTCCATCACTGTAGAATCTTTGCAAGCTTTGTTTGAGTCTCAATATTTTTCTAATAATCAAGAAATTAATAGAATGAATACTGTGTTGTGATCCAATCCCAGTGATTTTTTTTTTTTTTAATGTGCATCATGATGCTGCACACATTTATTTATGTAAGAGGCATTTCTGATCAGTATATGTACAGTATGGTACAAAGAAGTGTGACAGGAAAATATTGGAAGACAAAGAATGTTTTTTAAAAATGCTTTGGGTTATTTTGTACTGCTTCTGCTCTAAACCAGGCCTGTCAAACTGGCATCCTGTGGGCTGGATGCGTCATGCATAGGCCACACCCACACTGGCTCCACAAAGGCAAAAAACGTGATACTTCATAATACATCACATGACACGATCGAGTTTGACACCCATGCTCTAAACTTTCATTCATACCTTTTAATTCACCAATTATGAAGTAGGGCTGGGGAAATTAAAGTGGATGAAACAATAATAAAAGGAAATGAATGCACATTTCTTAGAGTCCTGGAGAAGGACACAAAGTCATTTGGAGGTAATGTTTGTTTGTTACCTTGTATCCATTCATGCTTCCTACTTTCCCTTTAAAAATTGCTGTGTCTGGACATAGTGGAACTTCCCATATTCTTTTGCTCATCAGTGAATCTGACCATGATTAAACAGCTATATGGTTAGCTGATCAGTCTTTGAAAAATCATGCAAGAAAACAAAGCACCCCCCCACATGCACTCAATTGCACTGATACATTTACAACCTCTGTAGTGTTGACTTGCCTAAATATCCAAAACGGTAAAGGATACTGAAAAATTGGGCAGTAGAATTTGACCCAGCTTGACCTGGAAATAATTGCTATCCAGTAATACTTGTTGAGTGACTTGAAATGGTTTTCCTGTTGGAAATTCTTGGGAACACACAAATGAAAATGTGTTGCCTGAATCAGGCTTTTCAAAGCTATTTCCCTACACTTTTGGCAATTTTGCAATAAAAGATGGCATTGTAGAATTGTAGAATTCTACAACAATAACAGTGTTATAGAATTGACTGAGGAGACACAGTGACAATATCCTTATGAGAACCTGGTACAACACAAGTGATTATCTGAACAGCATCATCCTGGGATCATTTGCAGTTGTGCCATTAATTGTGTGAACTGGTTCTGAACTCCTTATTAAAATAAGTGGTTGTCTTTTAATAGCATTTTTTTATTCTGAAAGTTCTTTGATGTCCTTAATAATAGCTATGACTGTCTCTATATGCTTTCTAGTTTCCTTTTGCCCTTTGAAAGATAGACAATGAACAGTGCACATTTCTCAGCTGGCAGTTATTTCACTGAATTATATAATGACACACATTATTTTCTGTATTATTTGTGGTAGTTATCTACATTTGATAAGAGTACCAGTATAAAATGTTTGCATAACCCTAACTCAGAAGAGGAGATTTGACACAGAGTATCAAAAGAATCAGACCATTTTGAAAAGTAAAAGGAATTCTTAGCTGATATAGGTTTATCTGAACAAGAAATGATTTTATCAAGCTTGCTTGTTTTCCCAATGAAAGTTTGTCCTATATTTCGTTCAGCAGGGGCCCCCAACTCCCAATCCATGGACCAGCACCAGTCTGCAGCATGCCAGAAATGGGGTCATGCAAACAAGTGAAGTCCCATTCATGGGATGCAGTCAGCATTCAAAAGCACTCCCCCACCAGTCCGTGGAAAAAACTTTCTCCACGGAACTGGTCCCTGGGGCTGCTGTCATACAGGTTTGCGATATAGAATGGAACACATTTTCATTAACATTGCTTACAATCAGAACATTTTATACAGCCTTTATTATCATGCGCGCGTATTATCATTGGAGAAGTCAATGATGCTAGGAATGCTTAGTGGAACAAGAAGAAGGGGCAGGCAAAGAACATGCTGGCTTGATAGCATCAAAATCTATACAAAGATGAACATCCAACAACTGAAAGATGCTGTGCTTGACAAGGTAGCGTGGAGAGTCAGGCGTGACTGAGTGGTTAAAACAATATTTTTAGAAGTCACCTTTTTTAAAGTAAATGCACTTTCTTAAAATATAGATATTTTATGCATTGTTAGAGCTAAAAATAATGCAAAATTAAAATTCTCAATTCACTTTTACCAACCTTTTCAGTTCAGTTCTTTTATTATACAATTACTGATTTATATGTATTGTAGATTAGGATATGTGAGTTAGCTAAGTTTATATCCAGGTGTGAACCAATACGTTTAGAATAGAATAGAATAGAATAGAATAGAATAGAATAGAATAGAATAGAATAGAATTCTTTATTGGCCAAGTGTGATTGGACACACAAGGAATTTGTCTTGGTTCAAATGCTCTCAGTGTACATAAAAGAAAAGATACGTTTGTCAAGAGTCAAGAATCATAAGGTATAACACTTAATAATAGTCATAGGGTACAATAATTCTATCTATAATCAGAATTATAGCACTCAGTCTGCAGATTTATATAAATTGTGGACAAGAATTCTGCAATGTAGTCTATACCAATTCTTACATGAGATTGGCCACTTTTTCTATTTCCTTCTACACTAGAAAGAAGTCTTGTTGAAGTACTGCTTTTCCTCAACAGTTTCTAAATGACAAAGTGAGCTAATTGTTCAGAAATGCTTGGCTTAGTTACTTTCACTAAATCAACGGTGCACCTGAAGCCACTGAAAAGTTTTATCACTGGACCACAATTTTCTTTTCAGCCCCTTTTCCATTACAGTGCATTCTTTTCGCCTTAAGTTCTGTACTGTGTTATTCTATATCCTTTTTCTGCTCTTTCTCCAATTGCATTTTTTTTCTCTCCCTTTAGTTTATTTCACGGTATGGCCATTTTAAAAAGTAGTATAATGCAGGAAACAGTTTGTCAATTATATTCTTTAAAAGTAATATTTAATATTTTTTATATTTTTTACTAAGTTGAAAGCCTATAAACACAATTACACTGTATTTAATTTCATTATAATTATTTTGAGTACTGTCATTTAAGTTAATATTGAACATTTATCCTGACAAAAAGGAAGAAAACAAGGAACCTGTCATCAGTCATTCATTTAATCAAGTAGCAAAAATAGATAAATAAACACACTGAGTTAATTATTCTTCTGAATATAGTAATGCATGAAGTATTTTTTTTTAACCCCTTGACAGTCAATGACATTTTATTATCAAATACAGATGAGTGGTGGGACTCATCTTGGGGAGGGGGGGGAATTAGTCTGCCTATTGAGATGAGGTGGACTGCTTGCTTTCGTGGTGTGGAGACAATAACTTGGTCCTCAACACCAATAAGACCAAGGAGCTTATAGTGGACTATAGAAGGAACCAATCAGACATCCAGCCCTTGCTTATCAATGGAGACTGAGTGGAGCAAGTAGCCAGTTTTAAGTTTCTGGCTGTTACTCTAAAAGAGGACCTGACCTCACATTGCAGCACTGGTCAAAAGGGCCCAGCAGAGATTATACTACCTGGGACTTCTCAGAAAACAACAACTGAATGAAAAACTTCTGGTGACCTTCTACCGCTGTA
Source organism: Notechis scutatus (assembly GCF_049901735.1). Lineage (NCBI taxonomy): Eukaryota > Metazoa > Chordata > Lepidosauria > Squamata > Elapidae > Notechis > Notechis scutatus. The sequence continues at coordinate 287,221,300 of NC_142009.1, forward strand.
CCATAGAGAGTATTTTAACTTACTGCACCTCTGTATGGTTTGCCAATTGCACAGTGGCAGATAGGAAAGCAGTCCAGAGGGTTAACGTCATTGCCCAGAAGATCATTGGTTGCCCTTTCCCCTCTTTGGAAGAGCTTTATAGCTCCCGCTGCCTTAAGAAAGTTCAAAACATTCTCAAAGATCCATCTCATCCTGGGAACCCTTTTTTGAACTATTACCCTCTGGCAGACAGTACAGGATAATAAAAACAAGGACAAATAGGCTGAAAAACAGCTTCTATCCCAGGGTAGTATAGTGCAATATTGGTGCGGTGTCAGGGGTTTTCAGTTCAATGTGTGGAGGGTGAAGGATGTGTGTTTGTGTTTATTTTCATGGTCATGGTCATGATGTGCACTGAAGGTGGTGTTTGATTTCGAGGTGCAATGACAATAAACTAAACTAAACTAAACTAAATATTATTAAATTACAAAACTATATTACAGTAATGATAATTATGCTTCCTTTAGCTTTGATGGTATTGGAAAACAATTTTCAATTCCTTCATTGCACCTAAGAATATTATTTCCAGTACTGCTTTCTGACAAAGGCAGCCTTACTGAATTGGTCAGAGGACCCCTTTGAGTGACACCATACTTCTATTAGAACAATGGAGTATAGGGATGAGAACAGAGAATCACACTCCTGTTCCAAATTTATACATATCACATGCCCATTAAATTTTAATCCAAGTCAGCTTTTAAAAAGTGAGATGATAATGATTAAAACAAGTTCTCTGACTGGTATTTAGTCCTTTGAAGTACATTATAGAACATAAGACAATAAAAATTAATGCATAATATTATCCAAGTCTACAAAGTGAAAAGCACAATGGACATTATGAAAATTAAGAGCAACAAAAGTGTATTGGTAGTCAATAGAATATAAAATTACACAGAAGTAATAGTGAAATAGTGAGATCAACCCTGACTGCTCTTTAGAAGGCCAGATCAAATACTTTGGCCACCTAATGAGAAGGAAGGACTCACTGGAGAAGAGCCTAATGCTGGGAAAGATTGAGGGCAAAAGAAGAAGGGGATGGCAGAGAATGAGGTGGCTGGATGGAGTCACTGAAATGGACTCCAGGGGATGGTAGAGGACAGGATGGTAGAGAACAGTATGGTAGAGGACAGGAACATCTGGAGGAACGTTTTTCATGGGGTTGTGATGGGTTGGACATGACTTCGTGACTAACAACAACAAATAGTGAAATATGAGAGAGTCACCAATGAGTTGGGCAACATTAGAAATGTGAATAAATAAAAGTATAAACAGACTTCTAAAGTAACAAAATCATCCTTAGGAACCACAATTAATGTATGCATCAGACAAGTTTTTCTAAGGAGGGCATTCCATAACTAGAGTTCTGTTTCCCAGGTCTGAAATAAAGTTCTGAGAATACCCTTTTGGTCCACATTATTTAGGGATCTTCGAATGAGTATCTGGTCTGAATTTCCCCCAGAAATGAGCAAATGGCACACTATATATGATTGTATCTGCTAGTTTCAATTTGCTAACTATCCTGCTTAGATGTTTTTGAATTATTTTCAAAGATAGCTTCATCTATTATCCACAGCTGTAGTCTAGATAAGATAAAGAGTGTAAATGGGGCAAGGGTATCTCTTTAGATAAGGCTATAAGTGGTATATAAGTCTAGGCTGTCTAAGAAACACAGAGTTGGTGCACAATTTGGGGTCCTTCTGGATTTACAGCTCCTGGGCTTTTGCCCATGTTTGATTTGTGACCTTGAAGCTGATGAAGCTACTCCACCTAAGCCTGTGGTTCAGGATTGTCAGCTTCAGGAATTCAACTGAAGTTGATCAGCCATAAGCATCTCCTGTTTTGCTGGAGCAGTCAGATGATGGGACACAACTCCAAAGCCCCAAATCTTGATGCCTACAGAGGTAAGCAGAACAACAGTGAAACTGCTTGTTAGGCAAAGGGCAAGACATGACTAATTGCAGTCAGCTGTCTGCAGATAGATTTGGTTGTTTCCTTTGTTTGTAGTCTTTTCTTTGTTTGCTTTTTTGGAAACAATTGTTTAGCTTTCAATTCTTGTTTCTTGTTCATGACCCTTTGTCTCTGGGACCAGCATATTACCTGATTTGGCATTCTGTCACACTTGGAACATATTTGGACTACATTATTGCTTCTTGGACTGTAGTTGGCACTTTTCAGGCAAGCATTCTCTGTTATGCATTTGAATTACACTCCTGTCTCATGTTATCTGCCTAAACCATAGTAAATATTCTAGTTCTTAGTGCTGTTTTTGCAAGTGTTCTTGTGACCTTGAAAGAGAACTCCCATTCCTGGATTGGGAGGACTTCCTTTAAAATCTTGCTTTGGTCACCTCTTGGTTGGATTATTCCAATGTACTCTACATTGAGCTGCTTTTCAAGATCATCTGAAGTTTCAACTGGTCCAATATACAACACTGCAGACAGTTCTGGTGCTTTATATTTCACCTATGTTCAACTGCTCCTGCACAAGCTACTTGTAACTTTCAGTTGCTTTCTCGATGCAATTCAAAATGCTGATTATTATCTTTAAAGCTTTAAGTGGGTTTGTGCTGTTTAGAGTACCATATCTTCATTTTCACCAGATCAAACAAGTCCTTTCCTTTAAATGTTACCACCTTGTGAGACCTCAGTAATGTGCCTTTTCCATGGTTGCCCTGACCCAGGGGTGGGATCCTACCAGGATAACAACCAGTTTGGTGAGCGCACGCTTTGTAAAACAACTTCTGCTGCAAGCAATAACCATCTCCTGCTGACACGTGGCACTCAGCTGTGCCGCACAAAGCAACTAAGTTTGCTTTAGCAGGGAATAAAGGATAGCCTAGAGCCTGGGTGGGCGGGCAGGCCCAACTGAAGAAAAGAAGATCTTCGGAGCGAACCAGTTTGGTATCAGCTGCTCTTTGGAGCTACCGGTTCTATAGAACCAGACCGAACCAGTAGAATCCCACCCCTGTCCTGACCTTTTGAAGTAAATTTCCTCCAAAATTGGGAAAGACCCAGTGGTGGGAATCTACTGATTTGGCACGGTTCGGGCAAATCAGTAATAAAAAATGCTACTGTTTGGCTGAACTGGTAGTAAAAAAAACAGCTACTGGTTTGGCTGAACCGGTATTTCTTTTTTTCCCCTTCCCGATGATCAGCTGTGCCGGGATCCCTCTTGCTGTCTTAGTGCTTCACCCAAGAGGCTTCCCTGAGGCCCAGGAGGCAAAAAGGGGCGTGTGGGTGTGGGATGCTGCGCCCCCCCCCCCACCGCACGCTGTGTTTTTACCTTTCCTGGGCCTCAGGGAAGCCTCCTGGGAGCAAAAAGACCCCATCCTATTAGCTTTCTTAATGAAGGATGCCAAATTTTCAATTGGAGCAGACATTACTTGGTATCAAGAGGGGATCTTGAGGGGAAAAAGGACATGGAAAAAGATATTATAATGAAAGATACTATAATGAAAGGAGGAGAATGTGCAAAATGCTAAATGAAAAACTATTGGGAAACAGATTAATCTTAGAGCAGAATTAATGGAAAGTAAAGATAAGGAAAGGGGACACACAGAAGCTTCTTGAAATAGAATGAAAAGAATTGTGTTATAGAATGCTACAGAACTGTATGGCGTTCATTGATCGTGAAAAAGTTGTTTGGCTAAACGATGAGAGAAAAGAATGGATGAGGAAAAAGACCATGTATAACAAAATGGTTACTGCAAAACAAGATAAGAGAAAGATAATATAATATATATGGGGAAAAAGTCACTGCAAAGAATGTAGTAAAAAGAGCAAGGAAAGATTAAGAGAAGTTAGATGAAAGCAACTAAATGAACTTGAAAAAATAATGTGAGATGGAATATTTTAGTGAAGTATATTGGTATTTCAATGAGGGGGAATTGAATAAATACTATTAATGTACTTCCATTGAGGCAAGATAATGCCTTAATTTTTCTTCGATCCACGCAGATTAAAATGACCAGAAAGGCAGTTGGATTTGAGATCCAGCCTGCTGAACTTCTCTTTGGAATAAAAAGAGATCTTGAGATTGCCCATATGTACTCCTCAACAACTGATTTTTGTGAGTAGTCAGCAGAGGTTTTTGTAGCTTGCTTGGGATCAGCTTGGAGTCATGGGTTCCATCATGCTCTAAGATGTAAATGCAGTCTTTCATGGACTCAAGGTTTGACCAACCCTTATCTTTTTAATTACTTTGGAGTTTAATGTTTGCATTGCCTCTTTAAAATTGAAAAATCTTTGGAACTGCAAGACTTCAAGTCACTGTGTGAAGTTTCCCTTCCATCCATTCAAAAAGAAAGAAAACTATGTATTTTCAGTTTTGTAAAATATTTTGGGTATCATTTTGCAAAACACAGCAAAGGAGTGACTTTAGACTTGATTTAAAGAGTTTAAATGCTAAGGCTTTGTGAAAGTGATTTAAAGAAAGTATTTGAAACTAATTAGATACTGTTGTGTGGGAATTTTTTTACTTTTAAATGCAAAACAATGAGGGGATTTGGAAATGAAAAGGGGGTGTTATGTATTGTTTATTTCTTTATTTTTGCTGGGCCTTTGTTGATCAATAAGGGGAACTGAAGATTCAGACATGAGTTTATAGAAAATGGGGTGTGGTATGCAATAAAGATGTTTCTGGTTGTGATTTAAGAGGCAGCAATAAAGTGTTAATGTTGAATATGCTTTCTGGGAATGAAAGAAGTTTCATATTTTGGGGGAAGTATTTTTTCATATACATATACATTTATACATATACATACCAACATACATACACACATACTAACAAAGAAACCTAATTCATGTGTGTGTGTTACGTACGTGTACACACACACACACACACACACACACACACACACACACATGTATGGCATTCAGCTTTGTTCGGGTATTCTCCCACGTCATTATAGTTGTGCTTTTAAAGTTGTAGCAACGTTTCGGCAGAATCTCATCTGCCATCATCAGGCTTCTGTATAGTGTTCGTCTGTGAGTCAGACCTTCACAGCCGTTTCTGTTTTAAATTTGGTGCTAGCCTACGCTGTGCCAGAATGGTTTTTTCTTCATCCTGATTGGTTGGGAGTCTTGGTCTGTGTTTATTGGTCTTGGAGTTTGCTGTGTTCTGCTTGATTGGTGTTTCTAACATCTTCTGTCTTTTTTTGTCTTAACTTAAGAACATTTAAGAAAACATACACATACATACATACATACATACATGAATTAGGTTTCTTTGTTAGTTTTATATGCTCAGTATAATTCATAATAAAATATTAAAAAATGATGAAGTCAACAATGCTGTGACAATATTTAAAAATTGTAAAGCTGCAGGTGTAGATGGTATAATAATATTGTAGATGAACTATTTTTTATATTTTTAATGTATATATAAAGATTGAATCTATGCTGAAAATTGGAACAATGCCCTTTACTGTTTCCTGTAGAAGAGAAAGGGTAGTAAAACTGAATGCAAAACTTACAGGAGTATATGTTTTTAGGTTAAATATGCCTTGGAAACTATTTGGAAAAACTCTTGATTGAAACACTCAGATAATAAGCAAAATGTTGAAAATTTGTTATGGCTTTATGTTGGACAGGAATTCTTAATACTAAAATTTTGCTATTAGGCTCATTAAGAAGTATATCAATGAAAGAAAGAAGCTACATTTGTTCATTTACAGAAAATAAATGCAAATATGAATAGGCTTGACTTACATATTTTTGTACAATTATGGGGTTGAAGACTGATTGCTAAATGCACTGACATTGTATGTGATGAAAGTAAATCATGCATGAGAAGAAAAATGGCACTGTACCTAAGCATTTATCTAAGGATATGTTGTGTCTGTTTAGTTGTTTGACTTGTTTATAAATAAATGTATAAGGAATGCATGTGGTGGCATTAAGTGTTTATTTGTTGGGAACGTGAATATGGATGACATTTTTATGCAGATGGTACTGTGTGAGGCTGAGAACCTGAATAATTTTTGAGCCAAGCCAATGTTAGATAGATTGAATGACACAACAAGGACTATGAATCTGAAAATTAATGTATCAAGTCAAGATTTTGTTTCACAGAGAAAATGGAGTCCAACTGCAGAGAACAAGACTGTATCTGTTGCAAGAATGTATTTGAAGGAGGTGAAATAAGAATGTGCACTTTGTTATTTGGAAGCCATGCTTGTGAATGCCCAAAGAAGGAAAATTGAATTTACTGAGAATGAGCATCTCGAGAAGTATGTGTGAAAAAATCAGATGAATAATGAATAAGAACTGAATAATATGGACTGAATGTTTAAAAAATAGAACTCAAAAATGTAGAATCAATGGCTTGGACATAGAGAATGAATGAGGACTGCAAAACAGATATTTGAAGGAAGAGCGAATGGTTGACAGGAAGACAAAGTTTGTATAGAATTGATGAGATCCTGAAAACAGAAATCTAAGATGTCATAAATAAAAGGGTAAAAGCAAGAAGAGGTTATGTGACTGAATTGCTGCAAATTCGATTTCAGATTTTTTTTTCTTAGTTCATGCATTAAAGACCTTAGTTTACGATTTCTTACTTTTTTCTGGTGCTTTGTAAACCATTGCTTACCCAAAAGAGAACAGCATGATGTACTGAATATGTTCTTAAAAAATTCATGTATGTAAAAACTAATATTATTGGTATCTTCAATGTATTTAGTATAATTTAAGGAAATATTGTTTTATTAATCATCTTAATATAAAATAAGTCAACAAAAAATTTGCCAGAATTTAAGAAATCCTCTTATTTTTTAAAAGGCAGTTAATATACTAAAAGTATTACCAAAGTATGAAATTTTACTGTATCCAAATAATGATAAATGTGGAATATTGCTTTTTTTGTCTTATAAATGGGTGGTAATTTACACAGCTGTGGATGTGGGATGTTTCAATCCCAGACCATGTTGTAAGAAAAATTGAATGACAGTGAGCAAAACAGCAGTAATTATAAAACTAATTACTAAATGCTGATGATGCCCATAGGCTTTGCATAACTAAAATTAGAAAAGGAAATTGCTTTCGGCTTCAGAGAAAGGAACATGCTTGTTATTTCTCTTTTTTTAGTCAAAATGGGGCATCATGTATAAACTTCAATCAGGGAAAAAACATTATTTCATGCACTCATAATTTTTATACTGAAATGTCAAAAAGAATCATTTATTTCCTCCGTTTTTGTAAACAACCATGTGCTTTAGATAGAAAAAGTGATGAGATTACAATTTGAACCTCCAGTGCCAAATGCTATATTGTTTAAACCACAATTGTATTAGTTGGGTATATGGAAATTATGCAGTTGTAGCATATTCCATGACACAGCCACTCATATAAAATCTCTTATCAAATGATTTCAGCAATACTTAATGTATTCATATATAAGTTCTGTAACTCAAAAAGAGGCAACAGAAAGGTGAGAATTTCCATGCAGAATATTCTAGATACAAGGCTCAATATCTTAAGGAATAGATGGTGATCTCAAGGGGCAGAGCTGTGAATGATCTATTCCTGACATATTGGAAAATGTTAAATGAAACATTAAAGCAATTGGTACTGCAATGATGTATAATAAACACTTAGTATGCTCAGATTTATGTTTTATATAGTAGATTTTAAGAGTAATGCTAATCTTGCAGCAGTTTAATGTCATGCTTTATTTGAAATCACAAAATTTTATTGTGAATAAATATTTAAAAATATTTAAAAAATCTTCAGTGCTGCTCTTTAAATACATGTGCATTAATATGTTAATATTAATATGCATTAACATGAAGATGGAAACAATTTCTGGAAAGTGACTTAATTTGTCGCTGGCATTTTGGTCTGGCAATTATGGGGAGAAAAATATTTTACCAGGAATTGTTTGTTGGAGTTAAAAGATTGCTTCTTTTTGGAGAATTCTAGTTTTAATTCATTCTTACTGCATGTATCCACACTATTGTAAAGGTTTGCGTGTATGTGTATAATCACCATTATTTCTGCTTTTATCATTACTCGCTATCTCTGTTCTTGATTTCTCAATCAATACATACCACAGCCAAATATGTATCTAATATATAGACTCTTAAGAGATAATATTCTAATCTGTGATTTCTATCCCCTTCCATTAAGCTTCTTGGGTGGGAGGTCAGTGTGCCCAATTGCAAATAAAGGTGGGCAATCCAAGTATGGTTCTGTATTTGAAATTGTCAGATGAATCAATAATTTTAATATAAAGCAGCAAAACTTATAAAGTAACATTCCAAGAATCATTTTGTCATTTTGCATTTGACTGGCTCGTTCATTTCATTATATAGCTTATGAAGGAAGCAATATGGTAAAAAGTTTCAAACAACCATTCTGCCATGGCTAAAGAGCCTTATTTAGTATCTTGGGAAGTGAATTTAATTGTTACGTTCTAAATGAAAACTGTTGCTTAACATAATTTTAGTGCTGATAGATATAAACCAGACTGAATTAGAGAATGTGTTTTGGGATAATCCTTCTTTTAGGTGATGTATATTAATTTATCTTTTAATGACTGAGTTCATAGGATTGAGTTAATATCTGGTATTAGAAGTCAGAATTCAGAACTGCGTGGAGAATCCGTATAAAGCTAAACCAGAGCCAAAGTCCTTGTGATTTAAGATTGTGAGCTTTTTTGTCTTACAAGTCAGTGTTTTCCCCCCTGTTTTGTATTTTTTGCAGTATAAGAGTGCATCAAAGGTGTTCAGCACCAGTAAACTAATGTAGTCATCTGAGAAGAAAAGAGACTCTGCTTTTGCCCAACAATATCAAGTTTGTTTTCTTTGTGATCAGTACATTACAAACTAGTGAAGAATAATTTGTTTTAGAGGTTCCGCAACAGAATGAAATGGAGCTCTTTTGAAGTATGATCTCTGAAAGCACAGCATGAAACTCAAATAAAGTGAAGGACATTCACTATTACAAGTAATGTCCTTAATAATCTTGTTAGTCTAGGCTCCCTCTGTATGAGACAAATGGAACATTATTGGCTTATGGACTGTAGTAAATAATTTAGTTTCCAATATTCAGGCTGCTTTGACAGTAAATTAAAATGACATGAAAGGGGCTTGTTGAATAAGGAAAGTATCCAATCAAATTTAATTGGCATGACTAAGGCAGTAGAAATATGTTTCATAATTAAACCATGTTGTCTTGGAGCCTTATAAGCATGTATGAATCAAATGTCAAAAATTATTCTTTGATACTGTGCATTTAAAAACTTTGTATGGTAAACAGTTTTCTTAAGCAAGAGTCTTGACATGAATATTGATATAATGTGAATTTTTTTTTTCATTTTCTTGAATATCTCAGTTCAATGTTTCTCCACAAGTCAGACACATTCCAGAGTTTCATTATACTCTTACCTCTTATTTCTTAAAAGGAATTTTCAAACTGAGTTTGTACGATTATAATTAGACATATTTTTGTTTTTTATACAGATAGTCCTTGACTTATAACACTTCAGTTAATGGCCATTTGAAGTTACAATGACACTAAAAATGACATATGACTGTTTTTCACACTTATGACCATTGCAGCATCCCCATGGTCATGTGATCAAAATTCAAATGTTTGGCAACTATTCATATTTATAACGGTTGCAGTGTTCCAAGGTCATGTGATCACCTTTTGCAACCTTCTGACAAGCAAAGTCAATGGGGAAGCCAGATTCACTTAACAACAGTGTTACTGACTTAACAACTGTAGTGGTTCATTTAACAACTCTGGCAATACGGATAATAAAATTAGGCAAAATTCACTTAACAAATGTCTCACTTAGCAACAGAAATGTGAGGCCCAATTGTAGTCATACATTGAGGACTACCTGTATATTGTTCATTAGTTGTGATACAAGATCCAGTAGGTGTTTTTAAAAGATGGACACTAAGTAAAGGATCTCAGGAAATTCATAGAAATGAATAGAATAGAGTAGAGTAGAGTAGAGTAGAGTAGAGTAGAGTAGAGTAGAGTAGAGTAGAGTAGAATAACAGAATTGGAAGGGACCTTGGAGATCTTCTAGTCCAACCACCTGCCTAGGCAGGAAACCCTACACCACTTCAGACAAATGGTTATCCAATCTGTTCTTTAAAACTGCCAGTGTTGGAGCATTCACAACTTCTGGAGGCAAGTTGTTCCACTGATTAATTGTTCTAACTGTCAGGAAATTTCTTCTTAGTTCTAAGTTGCTTCTCTACTTGATTAGTTTCCACCAATTGCTTCTTGTCCTACCCTCAGGTGTTTTGGAGAATAGCTTGACTCCCTTTTCTTTGTGGCAGCCCCTGAGATATTAGAACACTGCTATCATGTCACCCCTAGTCCTTCTTTTCATCAAACTATAATTCCTACAACCGTTCTTCATTTAGCCTCCAGTCCCCTAATCATCTTTGTTGCTCTTCTCTGCACTCTTTCTAGAGCAGGGGTGGGCAAACTGCGGCCCGCGGGCCACATCCGGCCCGTTGGCCTTTTTAATCTGGCCCGCCGAAGATTGGGACGCCCAGTTGGAGCACCCAAGCGGGAGCCGGGAAACAACAGATCCGGGCCGGACAACGGCTTGGCGGCTGAGCAGGGCGGCCAACAGCAGAGGGGAACGGAGGATAGTCAACCTGCCGGCCGAAGGGAGAGAGACTCGCAGCTGCCCTTCGAGGAGCTGGTGCGTGCCCAAGGCAATGGGGGAACCCCACTGGCAACCGCGGGGGAGGCGGGGAGGCGCAGGTGACTACGGGAGGGGACGGACTGATGGACGGACGGGGTGGCATGCTCGGGAGCCTCGCAGGGTCTGCCTGCCTTGCTGGATGCCTGCCTTCCATGCTGGCAAAGGGAGAGTTTACAGGGCTGCTCGGGAGGAGAGGAGATCTGGGGGTGACCGGCTCCCCAAGGTACCCTAGTTATTTCTTGTGTACATGTTTGTGTGTGTGTAGTGACAGCTCCGATGATGTCATATGCCACTCCGTTCTCCGTTCTCCGCACGTTCGTTTTGTCCCTTCCGTAAAGAATCTTTCGCTGTCAATCCCGGACCGTTGGAGAGAATTGCGCTTGGATTTCCACAATTCCCACCCTTCGTGGACTGGGCTCCGTTCCAGCCATGAACAGTTTTGCGAGAGCGTCCGCTTGACCATGCTAACCATGAAAACGCGTGGGGTTTACGCCAGGGGTGCTTACTCGGGAGAAAACCTCTCTTGATCGCTGTTCAAGGTAGGGTCTGACTGACTGACAGGGGGTGGATTTTAGGTTTTCATTGATACCCCCCGAGCCTTTTCAAAGCATCTCAACTACAGTGCCCATGATCCCCATCAAGAAGAGTTTGGGATAATGGGATAAAATCTTACAGGACTTATAAGAAAAAGGATCTTTTTCTGTTTATGTTTGATATGTACTGTTAACAAATGCAGTTTTTTATATGTATCGTATCTTGTGCTGACCCGGCCCGTCTGTCAAATTTTAAAAGTCTATGAGGCCCCCGAGCCAAAAAGTTTGCCCACCCCTGTTCTAGAGTGTCAGAATCTTTTTTTACATTGTGGCGACCAAAACTGGATGGAGTATTCCAAGTGTGGCCTCACCAAGGCATTATAAAATATTAACACTTCACGTGATCTTGATTCTATCCCTCTGTTTGTGCAGCCTAGAATTGTGTTGGCTTTTTTGGCAGCTGCTGCACACTGCTGGCTCATATTTAAATGGTTGTCCACTAGGACTCCAAGATCCCTCTTACAGTTACTGCTATTGAGCAAGGTCCACATATACTGTACCTGTGCATTTTGTTTTTTATGCCTAAATGTAGAACTTTACTTTTTTCACCATTGAATTTCATTTTGTTAGCTAGCGCCCAATGTTCAAGTCTGTCAAGATCCTTCTGTGTATCTTAAGCCCATCTTCTAGAATTACATAAAGGGTGCGGATGCTCTGGGTCCCCTCATTGAAACAGCCATTTTGCAGGACCCAGGAGAAGTTACTTCTTTATTTCAGACTGTACTCTATGGAACTGTGTCCTTTTGCACATCTGGACAGCCCTTACTCATTAAGGCTGGATTGTTAGTAGAGCCCAACTTTGGTAAATATTGAGATTTATGTGTGAGATATCTGGGCTTTTGTATTTTGCCCTTTCTGTTTACAGATAGTCCTTGACATATGACCAAATTTTCCATTGCTAATCAAGACAGTTGTGAAGTGAGTTTTGCCACAGTTGTTAGGTGAATCACTGCAGTTAAGTCAGTAACATGGTTGTTAAGTGAATCTGGTTTCCCCATTGACTTTGCTTGTTAGAAGGTCACAAAAGCTGATTACATGATTCTAGGACACTGGAACTATTATAAATACGAGTCAGTTCCCAAGCACATGAATTTTGATCATGTGACCATGGGGATGCTCTAATGATTGTAAATGGAAAAACAGTCATGAGCAGGGGTGGGATTCTACCAGTTCTGTCCACCTCTGTAGAACTGGTAGCTCTGAAGAGCAGCAGACAGAAAACATACATAGAACCTATGTTTGCTGCTGTTTTGGCCCACATGCCCACCCGGGCTCTTACCTGACCTTTATTTCCTGCTTTTTCAAACATCAGCTGCTTTGCGCGACACAAACGTAAAATCACTGAACCGGTAGTTACACCAGTCGGATCCCATCCCAGTCATGAGTTATTTTTTTCATTGCCATTGTAACTTCAAACAGTCACTAAATGTACTGTTATAAGTCGAGGACTACCTGCATTATATTTTGTTGTAATTGTGCTGCTTTTTACTGTTTTGGATTGTGAGCTGTCCAGAGTTATCTGTTAAAATGGGCAGCTATTTTCTCTTGGTTTATCTTCTCTCAAAATATTCACCAGAAAATTGAAATTTTGGACAAATGTTTTGGGCACAAAATCTTCAGGGGCAAACACCATTTCAGTTCATGGAAATCTATTTTGTGCTAATTACATATTGTGCTCAGGCTCAAAATAAAGGAAATAGAGCAGTTCTTGCATAGGTATAACATGCTAAAAGAAAACAGTCTATAATCCAGACTACTCAAAATTATTAAAAGTCTGTGGGATGACAGACTTCCTGGCTTTGAAGTTGATCTTCAGAAACCCAGAAGTAACAGTGTTATTTCTTGGTGTTTTAGAGGTAGGTGCAGACATGATAAATAATTTTCAAAACCTTATCAAATAATACTTTAATTTTCCATTGTGGAGGACAAATAATTTTCTATCTCCATATAGAATGCATGATTTTGAAGTGCATATTAGACATATGAGACAAACTGTAACTGCCTGATGATGCTATAGAGTATGAATAAATGCCAAAATGTTTTCTTTTTCATGGTGTGCAAGTCGGCAATATACAGGTATAATAAAAAGGCATTGTTCTGTTAGGGGGTGCTAATATCAGTAGAAAGGATAGGCATGGAGAAGAATGTCTGGTCAGCCTATAGTAAGGTCACCCTGTTGTAGTCACCCTGTAATTAAAAGCAGATAATTTACACTGGTTTTGTATGTCCTTTGTATATAACCTGTGATTTTGTGAGTCTTGGGGCTCTTCTGAGTTTCTTGAGCTCAGTGATCACTGCAATTATGCATGCCAATAGGAGATGATTACGATGATGATGATGGTGGTGGTGATGAATCTTTGGTGAGATACACAGCCTTTGGGGCTGGTTGGTAGCTCAACAATTCGAGTCCTAACCAAGGACCTAGGAACTGTTAAGGTAGTGTCGGATAATAGAAGCTGTTCCAAGTAGGGTGGTTTTTTGTAGAATCAGGGTATTCAAGTCTGATAAATTCAGAATTTCCAAATAGCGAGGTAGCCCTTTAGGTATTGCTCCAAAGGCTCCAATTACAATTGGGATAACACACAATTTCTTTTTCCAAAGTCGCTCAACTTCAATTTGTAAGTCCTGTGTGATTTTTATTATTTTTATTATTATTGCATCTGTCTCCAAGCATTTTGATTCCTTACTAACCTGATTATTCAGATAACAGATAATCAGATTTGGAAGTGATCTTATAGGTCATCTAGTCCAACCCTGCCGCCCAAGCGGGAGACCCTACACCCTTTCTGACAAATGGCAGTCCAATCTCTTCTTGAAGGTCTCAAGTGATAGCGCTCCCACAATTTCCGAAGGCAAGGTGTTCCATTGGTTGATTGTTCTCACTGTCAGAAAGTTTCTCCTTATTTCCAGGTTAAATCTCTCCTTGTTCAGTTTCCATCCGTTATTCCTTGTCTGGCCTACAGGCGCTTTAGAAAATAGATTGACCCTTCCTATTCTTCCCACATCAATCTGGCCTAGCTGACAGGATCGGAAAGGAAAGAAGAAGGGCAGTGTGCTCCATTTGGTAAGCCCCTGGCCCTTTGGCAGGTTTGCAGCCTCTGCCTTTGCCCTTTTTCCTGTTTGATCCTGAACCTGTTTTAATATATTTCTTTGGGCTTTCAATATCAGGAAGACTTTTTGAGGACACAGCAGGAGTTAATCCAGGACTTAATCAGGAGCAAACCAGGGACAACTTTTGTTAGTTCTCACTGTCTGATTCTGCAGGAGGAAATAATAGACAGTGAGGGATTTGTGAGCCAACATAATTAGGCATAAAGGCAAAATAGTTCAGGGAATGAAGGGATATCATAACTGTGTGTTGTTTGTTGTAATTTGCTTTTTGATGGCTGTAATAAGTTTCTGTGTATTGAGCCAGTTTGGTCTAGTGGTTAAGGTACTAGGCTAGAAACTGGAAGACTGAGTTCAAGTGCTACCTTAGCCGTGAAAGCCATCTGTGTGACTTCTGGCTAATCACTCTCAATCCAATTCATATCACAGGGTTGTTGTAGTTGGCAAAAAGGGGAAATGAAAGAGCATTGGGTATGTTTGCTGCCTTGAGTTATTTATAAAAATAATAATGGCAGATAATAAATAAGCTGATATATTCCTGCTTTTATGTCAGAACTGGGTATTGCTTCCTCTCAGCTGCCCTTTCTTGTGTAACTATGGGAGATTCTTGTGGGCCTCCACAACATGAAACACAAGAGGGGGGGGAGAATAGTTGATTCCTTTGTCCCTAGAGGGCACATGTAAACTATCTGCCTTCAGAACTATTGCACATGTGTTACCTATTTCAAATCTCCCCCTCCCCCCTTTTTCACCATAGTATCAACTTCAGCAAGTAAAGATGCTGTCTGTGATTTGGTAGACAAATTTCATCTGGAATAGTATCAAAAGTAACATCCAAAAATCTAAAATTATACTCCAAGTCATAAAATGCTCTATAGGTAATTAAAAATTACCTATAAAGCATTGAATTGCTTTGAATTTGAATTTTTAAGTGAAATATGAGAAAGTAGAAATGTTTTTGATCCAGCTTGGGAGTTATCGCCATTAAAGCTAACATTATTCATTGATTTATATGATTTCATTTTGCTTAATTTCTATTTAAAGTTACCCATTATTACTGGAAATAATAGCAAAGGACCTTCTTGGCTTGTCCTACTCCTAACATGATATTTGGATATTTGATATCTGTTTCTCAATCAACTTTGGGAAGTATTAAGCTTTACAATTCACAACTTGAGTTGAACTCATCCACATTACAGCCTTTGTTGGCTTCATAATATTAACATGTTGGGCTTGCTTTTTTCAGTTTTTTGTGGTCCTGGTAGATTTTGCAAAGGGCTATTCACCTCAACATTTGCATTTTTTAATTTTTCTGTTCTTTAAATTGGATTGGCGAATTTTATTTCTAATTTCTGTTCAATCAAATTAATGGATCTTTTAAGACTATTGCTTTTAAATGTAAGGAATATTCATAAACAAGTGTATTGATGGAAATATTCCATTATTTCTAACTAAAATAAATCTATAAATATTTATGTTAAACATTGCCTTGAAGTATATAATTCTTAGTTGCTTCATCTTCTTTCAAGCTATGATTTGAAGCAGAATTTTAAGACTTTAAGACATATTAAATGGAATATCAATACATTTCTGTTTTCTTTTCCTAAATAATAAGGTCATTTTGTCTATTAATGGTTTTCAGTTGTTTTATTTTCTGTTTCTAAAAAGTTTATAGTGTTCAAGGATGTTCTATCCTGTGATGTAGACCTTCTCAAGAAAATATAGTTTTATTTGTTTGTTTGTTTGTTTCTATCTTGACTTTTTTATTTTTACAAACAACTCAAGGTGGCAGACATATCCATCACACCTTCTTTCTCTTATTTTCTCCACAACAACAACCCTGTGAGATGAGTTGGACTGAGAGACTGGCTCAAATTCACCCACCTAGCTTTTATGGCTTAACCACTAAAAAAAAAAATGCTCTGTGTATTATCTAATTGAGTTAGGTAATATATAATTAGCATATCTAATTGGATTAGGTAATATTATTATCACTTCCATATCAACAATTTCAGATATGCAGACAATTCCACTCTAATGGCAGAAAGTGAAGAGGAACTAAACAGTTTTTTAATGAGGTTGAAAGAGGAGACTGCAAAAGTTGACTTTAAACTCAACATTGAAAAAAATTAAGATTATGGCATCTGGTCCTATCATTTCCTGTATAAAAGGGGAAGAAATGGAAGCAGGCTCCAAGATAACTGAAGACAATGACTGCAAACATGAAATTAAAGGACCCTTGTGCCTTGTGAGAAAAACTAGCAAACCTAGACAGCATTTTAAAAATAGAAACATCACCTTACTCACAAAGGTCTGTATAGTCAAAAGCTATGGTTTTCCCATGGTAATGTATGGCTATGAAAGTTGAACCATAAGGAAGGCTGAACACGAAGAATTGATGCTTTCAAATTGCATGCTGGAGAGTCCCTTGGACTGCAAGGAAATCAAATCAGTCAAACCTAAAGGAAATCGACCCTGACTGTTCCTTGGAAGGACAGAGACTGAAAGTGAAACTCAAATATTTTGGCCACTAAATCAGAAGATTCATTGGAAGAGATCTTGATGTTGGGAAAGATTGAAGCAAAAGAGAAGGGGACAGCAGATGATGAGATGTTTAGATAATGTCATCGACCCAATGATCACGAAATTGGGCAAATTCTGGGAGACAGTGGAAGATGGGGAGCTTGGTGTGCTCTCGTCATGGGGTCCTGAGGAATTGGACATGACTTAGCAACTGAACAACAATTATCACCCTAGACAAAATAGAAGATTCTTTCAAGATTCATTCTTTTCATATTTGCCTTTTCTTACTGATCACAAATTCTAATTGATTGCATTGTTTAAAGGTACAGAAGAAGAATAAGAAATATTTATTTACATTTCAACATACCTTTCTTTTTTAATGTATACTTTTTTGTTAAATTTTGTATGCATTTGCGGAACCATGTTTATCAGTTTTGAGAAAATATTAGTCCTTTGGGCTGTTTCATATATTTATACTTTTATTGATTGATCTAGAATAAGAGAGTTACCTATTTATTATTTGGAAGGAAGGTTTCAACATAATGTGTCTGGATCCATACTTAACGGAGTCAGGGCTACCACAAGTCTCCTTTACTTCAGTGATTGCATTAGGTATAAGAGGTAAGCTTGGATTCAATTTATGTTTGTCCCAAAGTGATAAAACTTCAGTGTAGCTTAAATTTATTTAGTTATTATCTGTTTTATTATCATTTCATCATGTAACTTTTCATGTTTAAAAAAAAGGTACCTTAAATCAGGAGTGAATGTATAACCATTATATTTCTATATCCTGATCCATTGATTCAATCAGCAGTGAGAGTATCGTTTTTATTTTGCTTATGAACTCTGTATTCTGTCAGTTCAGAGAAGACCCTGGAGCACTAATGCATGAAATATGTCCATAAATGATGGATTTTTTTAACAGGGCAAAATTCACAATGATACAATTGCTTACCTTTTCACAATGACACTTATTAAAACTTATGAGATTCATAACAGGTCATATTTTCTGAGGGTGTGTGTGTCACACATGGTTTTGTATTTGTTTGAAAGCTGTTTTGTTTTGAATTCCTTCCTCTCTCTATTTCTTCTTAACAGAGTCTTAATACTATAGCATTTGAATCTTTGAACACAAATAAAAATGGCACTGGTTGCTGTATATTATTAGAACTTGTTAAAAAGAGTTTTATCAAATTATTAAGTTTCTAATTTTTCTAAAGGAGATTATATATTTATAATGGCAGATGAGATGGCAGATGAGATTCTGCTGAAACGTTGCTACAACTTTAAAAGCACCACTACTATGACGTGGGAAAATACCCGAACAAAGCTGAATGCCATACATGTAAGTACCCGCGAAAACTTAAGAAAACACACATATATATGTATGTATGTATGTATGTATGTATGTATGTATGTATGTATGTATATGTATATGTATATGTATATGTATATGTATATGTATGTACGTATGTGTGTTCTCTTAAGTTTTCGCGGGTACTTACATGTATGTTATTCAGCTTTGTTCGGGTATTTTCCCATGTCATTATAGTTGTGCTTTTAAAGTTGTAGCAACGTTTTGGCAGAATCTCATCTGCCATCATCAGGCTTCTGTATAGTGTTCGTCTGTGAGTCAGACTTTCACAGCCGTTTCTGTTTTAAATTTGGTGCTAGCCTACTGCTGTGCCAGAATGGTTTTTTCTTCATCCTGATTGGTTGGGAGTCTTGGTCTGTGTTTTATTGGTCTTGAAGTTTGCTGTGTTCTGCTTGATTGGTGTTTCTAATATCTTCTGTCTGTTTTGTAGCTTTTTTTTTTGTCTTGATTGGCTGGCAACATTGTGTTTCCTATATTGGAGGCTTTTAGTGAGGCTTGGCTCCGAGTAAACAGACGGCTATCATTTATTAGGAAGCTAGTTTTCATCTTGGTGCCTGGTTGGGGTGTGTTTGAGCTGGAGGTATCAGGGGGGATCTGTTTGTGCCCAGGTGTTTGCCTGGCTTGTGGTGTGGAAATTTTTTTGTTTGTGAGTGCAGGCTTCCAAATAATTGACAGTCTGGTGGAGTCATCTCTTCTATTCATGCTTTCTGGTCTTTTTTCAATCTCTATGGCTTCTCTGATGATTCTGTGGCTGGGGTTTTCTATAGTGGCTCGGGTTTTGGTGCCATTGAAGTCGATGCTATGACCTGTGGCTTTCATGTGTTGGACTAATGAGGAAGTGTGTTCCAGCTTTTTTACTGCATTTTTGTGTTCATCCAGGTGGGTACTTATTCTACTATTGGTCTGTCAATGTATGTGGCAGGGCATGATGCACAGGGGACTTCATATATGCCTTGGTTTGCCAGGTCAATTTTATCTTTGGGGTTTCTTAGGATGGCTGCTATTTTTCTGTCTGTTTTGAAGGCAGTCTTTATGTGATGCCTGTGTAGTATCTTACTGATTTTGACTGTAGTACCTCTTATGTAGGGCAGGACAGCTGTTCCACAGGTCTGTTCATCTTCTAGGTCTCCATTATGTCTCAGTGTGTTTTTGTGGATCAGGCCAGTGATTTTGCTTTTGTGGAAGCCGTTGGCTGTCAGTACTCATAGTTCAGTCTTTATGTGTGTCTTGTCTGCCAGGCGTTTGGTTCTGGCAATTAGTGTTTTAGCCACGGAGTTTATCTGTGCTGGGTGGTGGTGGGATTGGGCGTTGAGGTAGCGGTTGGTGTGTGTTTTCTTCTGGTATATGGTGTGTCCTAGTGTGCCATCTGTTTTTTGTAGATTAGTACATCTAGGAATGGTAGTTGTTTGTTTGTTTCTGTTTCCATGATGAATTTGATTTTGGGGTGTGTGCTGTTTAGGTGTGTTAGGAAATTGTTTAGGTTTTCTTTTCCATGGGGCCAAATCACAAATGTGTCATCGATGTATCTTAACCATAGTTTGAGTTTGTGGGTGGCATTGGCTAGGGCTCTGGATTCAAATTCTTCCATGAACAGGTTTGCAATGATGGGTGACAGTGGTGATCCCATAGGGGCTCCTTCAATTTGCTTGTATCTTTGTCCTTTGTATATGAAATATGTGTTGGTTAAGCAGTGTTCTGCTAGTTCCATGAGGTGTTTGGGTGGTTGGTATTTATTTTTGATGATTTCTTGGGTTTCTTTTATCGGGACTTGAGTGAATAGTGAAACCACGTCGAAACTTACAAGCAGATCTTTTTGTTCCACATGTAGATCTTTGATCATTTCCAAGAGGTGGTGTGAGTTTTGTACATGTGAAGCTGCTGCTTCAGCATGGGGCTGTAGCTGCTTTGCTAGGTATTTGGCTAGGTTTTGTAGTGGTGCTCCTCTGGAGCTGACTATGGGTCTGAGAGGTATGCCTTCTTTGTGTATTTTTGGGAGGCCGTATAGTTTGGGGCATCTGGAAGATTTTTCTCTTGGGATGATCGTCTGTTGGATCTGTTTGCTCATGTGGCTGGATATAATTTTCTTCTTGGTTATTTTTTCCAGATATGTGGTTGGGTCCATGTTTATGGGTTTGTATATGGAGTATTGGAGCAGATCTGTCGATTTTGTTTCGTAATCTTTTTTATCCATTACTACTGTGGCATTAGCTTTATCTGCTGGAAGTATGATTATGTTGCTGTCGTTCCTTAGGGCTTGCAGGGCTTTTAGTTCCTCTTTGTGAAAGTTGCTTTTGGGTGGTTTGCTTGTGCATAGGATGTTAGTGACTTGGTGTCTTATTCTATCAGCTTCATCTGTATTTAATTTAGTTAGGCTGGATTCCACTCCAGATATGATGGATTCTGTGGGGATTTTTTTGGGTGCTATAGCATAATTGAATCCTTTGGTTAGGACATCTGTTTCTGTTTTGGTGAGTTCTCTGTTGGAAATGTTGTATACTAATTGTTTCAGGTGTTGTTGTGAGTTGTTGGGGACTTTCTTGCCATGTTCTAATTTCTTTAATTTCTTCAGGAGTTTGTCATTTTTGTAAGTGGTTTCAGTTTCAGCTCTCCAAATTTTAAGTTGTTTTATCTTGTCCCAAAGTAGAGGGTGGATTTTTTTTTTTTAAACAAGTTTTATTAATTTTTTTCAAAACACACAAGTCGTCATTATCCATTACATATTTAAACCTTTTTCCATTATAAATTTAACAAGTCAGATAAACTATAATTCTGTTTTAAACCATTTCCATATAAACATACAAAAACCTCTTATCCATTTTCTCTTTCTTTCTCTTTACTCTTTTTCCGTTTTATTATTATTATTTCATCTATTTCTTTCTGACTTAGTTACCATTATTCTCATTCTATATTTCTGCAAGGTTTCATTAATTCTCCCCAAAAAAAACATATATACACAACACACAAAACATAAAAAGATCTTTTGGAAAGTAACTTGGACCCAGGTATTTCTTTCTTCATGGACTTCAACTGTATTCATACTCATCTTACATATCATTACTTATTTTATTTACCATTCTAAATCTTCTATATTAACTTCTCCCCATATTTCACTCTTTTTAATTCTATCTTAATTAATCATCTTAATTTGAGTCATTATATTTGTATCTTTTGTCCATTCTTTATTGTACCTTTGTCTCATTCCTTATTAAAAAAAAAAGAAATTTCTCCTGAAATCACTAATCAGAGTATGATGCCTTTCTATCTCCCGACTAAATTAATCAAATTAATCTTTAGAATACCCAATCCGATTTTGCTTGGTACATTCTAACTGAATAATACATCCAAAATAATTAAATACATAGTTAAACAATAGATCTAAATATTAAAAACAAATACTATAATGAAAATTTTATAATAACATCAATCCCATAATCTTATTAAACTCTTTAATTAAAGCTCAATATTCTAAATCTCCCCTCATATTATATTTTAAAACCAATCATTATTAACATTTCAACATTTTAATCTCTTATCAACTCTTAAGCCATTTAAGTTTTCTATTTCTAATACAATACTACCATATCATCTTATGTACCTTGCAAAATCTCTTTGAAGAAATTATACTTATCCTTTATCCCTAAAAAAATTCTTTTTTCCCATTTAATTTCAAAACTTTGTAGCTTTTCTCCACCTTTTCCCTTTCTTTCTTCTCCCAACAAACCTTTCTACCCCCCTTCTTGTAGCCTCTGCCTTACTGGCTTCCCTTCTCTGTCGTATTCCTCTTCCCTTTTGTTTACCATCCTTATATTGATTTTGCACCTTGTTTTTCCCTTTCTTACATGTTTTTTAAATCTTAAGTCCTTTATTTCTCTTCTCTTCCCTCTTCCTTCCCTCTTGGTGAGTTCTGAGATTTATTAAAGATGGTTTCCTCTCCTTCTTCTTCTTCTGCTGTCTTCATCTGCTGCAATGTTTGTTGATAGTTAATAAGCGCCATTTCTAAAAAAAGGAAGGCTTCTTTCAAACCAGCTTTACCATTTTTTTGCTTGCTCATAATCTTTTCTCAGTTCCTCAATAGAAGGAGCCATTATAAATCTTTTCTTTTCTTTTTTCTTACAACAGTCAGAATATTCCAAAGGAAAAATAAGACAATCCCAAAGTTATCAGTCAGTCCAAACCAAGACAGAGTTCCCACTCTCTCCTCCTAGGGTAGTATCAATCAGAGAAAAAGAAAGTCCAAATCTGTTTCTTAAAATCTTATTGCAATATATTTTAGTCTTTCAATCCTTAAGGCATCTCCTCCAACAAAGTCTTAGCATACAAATATTTTTTTTTAGTCCTCTCTTTTCCCACTCATCGCTTAAAGCCAGTTTTCACCTAAAAAAAATAGATTTCTTAATATTCACTTTTTATTCCGTAGAAAAGAGGGTAAGCTATCCTTTCAGCACCATTAAACTGCCGCTTTTTCCTTTTCTCGAAGGTATCATTCAGAAAGTCATACTTTTCAGGAATTTTGTTAAATATGTCTTAGAGTCCTAGGAGCCAAGAAAAACTTTCTCCTTTCAAGCACTTTCTCCACTTCCTCCTGCGCATTCTTTCCCGGCTGCCAGCTTCTTTGTGGCGGCCATTACGGACCGCCGCTGCACCGTCCTGGGAAAAGGGGTTCTGCCGGCCGGGAGGGGTCTGCAAAACCCCAAACCCTTCTCCGGATCCCCCTACCTTCAGCTGCCCCTGCGTGTGGCCTAGCTCGATACCCGTCTGGGTCGGAGCCCCAAAAACGACTAGCGCGGCAGGGATCGCTGTAACCGCTAATCCCTGCTGCTTTCATGAAGCAAACCAAACCGGAAGTTTCTTGTGGATTTTAGTCTGGCTGTTTATTTCCTCCCCGTAGAGGTCTGATATTTGTTTTCTTACATTTTCTGAGTTCTATTGTTTTGACATCCTGGGTCTTGTGCTGTAATCTCCTGGGTCGTAATGACCTGGGTCATGGGCTGTGTGAGGACCTTCTGAGTTCTATTGTTGTGACATCCTGGGTCTTGTGCTGTAATCTCCTGGGTCGTTGGCTGTATTGCAACATCCTTAGGTTTTGTAACCTCCTGAGTTCTGTGATGTGATAACCTGAGCGGGTGGCTGTGATATGACATTCCGGGTTTTGGTTTGGCTCCAAGTTTGAGGCCTGGATATGTGTTCATGGCATGTGTCCGTTTGCTTGGTTTGGGGGTCAGGGTGTGTGGCAGCTGGTGATGCAGCCGTGGTCTGGTTTCTGGACGGTGGTTGTCTTTCGTCTATGGGATGGGTTTGGGTTTGGGTTTGAGTCTGGTGAGGGAGAATGTTGGTGGTGTCATTTGTTGTTTTGGGTCCGGTGTTGGTTTTCATGGCTGGGACTTGTTTGTTGTTGAGGGCTAGTTTCCAGATGTCTGGTAGGTGGGAGGCATCGTCCTCTTTATTCATGTTATGGGGGTGTTTCTCTATTGTGATGGCTTCCCTGATTATTCTCTTGTTGAAGTGTTCAGTATTGGAGATTAATTTGGTTCCCTCAAAATTAATTTCATTTCCTGTGGCTTTAAGGTGCTGGAAAAGGGAGGAAGTATTTTCTTCTTTTCTGACTGCATTCTTGTGTTCTGTGATGCGTGCATTCTCCTGTTGGTTTGTCCAATGTATGTGGCTGGGCAATTGTTGCATGGTATTTCATAAACTGCTTGGTTTTCTAGCTGGATCTTGTCTTTGGGGTTTCTTAGGATGTTGGCTATTTTTTGGTCAGTGCTGAAGGCTGTCCTGATATATTGTGTTTGTGGAGAAATACAGCACAAGACCCAGGATGTCAAAACAATAGAACTCAGAAGGTCATCACACAGCCCATTACCCAGGTCGTTACAACACAGGAGGCTGATAGACACACAGCCAATACCTCAGCCACACATGTTCTTATGAAAAAGCCAGCCAATCTGCAAACATCAACTCCATCAACCAATCAAGAAATGACAACACAGCCAACCTCCCCACCAGTATATATAGGGAGATGGCAGCTCCAATTATTCTTTGCTCGCACAAGCACGGAGCCGAAAGCACCAGCCTGAAGATGGTGAGTGGGACCTCGTCAAAACGTTGCCAAAATGCTCTCAATCTTACACAGGAAAAGACCCAAACACACCAAGACCTGCATACCTGTACCCATGAAAATCTACAAATGTATGTATGTATGTATGTATGTATGTATGTATGTATGTATGTATGTATGTTGCGTGCATGTATCTATTTGTTTACCTCTCTACATATACAGTACAGTATATGTACTCTCTCTCTGTGTGTGTGTGTGTGTGTGTATCCAACTTTACTATTGTTTCACTGCAGAAAAATTAATACAAAAATAGCAGCTTTAAAAGCTCTTGTTTAAGCTCAGGAGAGTCTTTGTTGCAATATCTAACTGAAAAGGTAATGAACTGTAAAATAAGTCAAAATGATTGGGGATTAAAAATCTCTGGTGTGTAGTGACAGTACAGTCATATTCTGCAGTAAAGATTTCTTGTATTAAGGGTAATAAATAAAACCTTATTTTGTCACCATGATTAGTTTTCACCTCTATAATGATAGAGTTGACCTTTCTTTTCTGTATATGTTAAGAGCCTGTGTCCAAGTACAGTAGATGGAATGCCAGCAAAATCTTAGAAGCCTGTATATTTAGCAAGGATTAGCATCTATGTTTACAAAATCACAGTGCAACACAATTTGAAGGAAAAAACCTCCAATAAATACATTAAGTATAAATGAAACTATCCCAGTCACGAATCCTATGAAAGTACAATAAATCAAGAAATTAAAGATGACACTCTTAGCTATTCATAAAATATAAATTTGAGATACAATAAATAAAAGAGTTAATCTTAGAAAACCAATTAAAAGAATATCACATTTTAGCACAAAATGCTAATCCCACTGTCATCCAAAATAAATTGGGCTAGGGTAATGCCATCCTGAATTGTTACACATAAAGGTAGGCCATGCATGTCTGTGGAGATTCTTAATCCTCCAGATAATGGTTGTTGTGTTTTCAGAAAGTCCAGTTGCCTCTTGTATAGCCTGCCAAAGGTGCTTTTTCATCTAATAATAAACAAATTATAAATATAAATCTTGGGTCAGAATACAGCCAACTTCATGTACAAGAATATCTTACTAATTGATTACCCTGTTTAGTTACTTATTGAAGTTATTACATGGCAAAAAAGTAATTGCAACCGATTCTTGCAGCATCCTTGTGGCCACATGATCAACATTCAGGAACTTGACAACTAGCAGGAACTCATGACTATTGCTGTGTCCTGTGGTCATATGATCACCAGTTACATATTTCACAGTTCAGCTTCCAACAAGCAGAAACATTGGATAAGTTGGCAATAAAATCACATTGCACTCATGTGATATCTTTCTTAATGACCCATGGTAACTTGCTTAACAACAACAGTGGAACTAACTTTGTGAATCCCATGTGATGATGCGATGTTTAACTTAATAACTGCATTGCTTAGTGATGAAGTTGCCAGTCCAAATTATGGTTATTAACCGAGGCATTTAGATTTTTAATAGGGTTTATGACAAGATATCCTAAGGACTGTAAAATACTGTAGATCCATGCACAATAAATGGTGATGCTTGCTAAGGATTCCTGTACACCAGATAATGAGAGCATCCTGGACATGTGTCTAGGACAATGGTGCTTTTGCTATTGTGGATTAAATGAATTTTCTCCCATAAACTTTGGATTTACAAAAGCTGCAAAAATTAAAGCAAAGCCAGCCCCAAGACAATGCATTTGCCATTTTTATTTGCCTATCAAGGCCTTTCCAAGGATCTGAGAAAAGCAGATGTTGTTTCATGGTGTTAAAGATATAGTTGCAGGATAAAAGCTGTTCCAAGTAAAGCTGCCTTTTGTAATTTGATTGATAGCGATTTTGTCAATGTCAATGATGTTCAAGTGGTCGTCCTCTAGATGTTTTGGGATTGCACCCAAGGCTTATTTTGCTACATTACGATAATAATTGGTTGCACCCAGCCACATGTTTTAGCCTGGATTTGGTATTTGTTTGATGGTGTTAAAGGTATCATTGTCAAAAGTAAACTGTTCCAAGTACAGCTGCCTTTTGCAATTGACTGGTGGTGATTTTAAGACCATTACCTATCAGATGTCATCAACATCATGTGCTGGTTGTTATTGATGCAGTTCAATTCAATACAAAAACAGTAGGCAAACAATCTAACAAATCAAATATGCAGCACACTGTCAAGCTAAACATGTAAGGACTGTATAAACTGTCTAAAATGTATAATCTGCTTGAAATCAAGTTATTATCAGTATTGTCATAAAACAGTAAAATAAAATTCACTTTATATATGTTTATACATCAAAAATGAGCAAAGTTATATGCAAAGAAATTGGAAATTGGGCAATTGACAGTCTAAAAGGTTTTATAGATTTACTAAGAATCTCAATATGTCAGCTGAGAGTAGATTTTCAGAGCAGCTGAACCAAATTTGGCTATTGGTTTAGATCAGGGCTGTCAAATTCACATTGTCATGGCATCATCACGTGACATATCGGGACTTTTTTCCCCCTTGCTAAACTGGGCATGGGTGTGGCCAGTGCGTGTTGCATCTGGCCGGCGGCCCGGGAGTTTGACAGACCTGGCCTAGATTATCTGATAAAAGAAGTTAAGATGCATACCAGATACTTTCTTTTCCTTTTCCTTTTTTTCTTTTCCTTTTCAATCTTCATTCCTGACAATTTCCTCAGCTAATTCTTGCAGTTCACTTGGCAAGAATTTTGGTAGTAGTTTGCCAGTCTTTTTTTCCTAGAGAAAGAGAAAGAGGTCCAAGAAAGAGGCTCAAAAATCAGCACAACTAGCTTATTATTTTATTTTATTTTATTTTATTTTATTTTATTTTATTTTATTTTATTTTATTTTATTTTATTTTATTTTATTTTATTTTATTTTATTATTTTATTTTATTTTATTTATTTTATTTTATTTTATTTTTTTTTATTTTATTTTATTTTATTTTATTTTATTTTATTTTATTTTATTTTATTTTATTTTATTTTATTTTATTTTATTTTATTTTATTTTATTTTATTTTATTTTATTTTATTTTTTATTTTATTTTATTTTATTTTATTATTTTATTTTATTTTTATTTTATTTTATTTATTTTATTTTATTTTATTTTATTTTATTTTATTTTTTTTTTATTTTATTTTATTTTATTTATTATTTTATTTTATTTTATTTTATTTTATTTTATTTTATTATTTTATTTTATTATTTTATTTTATTATTTTATTTTATTTTATTTTATTTTATTTTATTTTTTATTTTATTTTATTTTATTTTATTATTTTATTTTATTTTATTTTATTTTATTTTATTTTATTTTATTTTATTTTATTTTATTTTATTTTATTTTATTTTATTTTATTTTATTTTATTTTATTTTTATTTTATTTTTTTTATTTTATTATTTTATTTTATTTTATTTTGTCAAACGCTTACAATATAATAGAAATAAGAATAAACGTAGGTATAAATACATGAAACAGGTACTAATAATTGGGGACAATAGGACAGGGACAGTAGGCACGATTGTGCACTTATGCACATCCCTTATGCATGCCCCACTCTTTCCTAGCTTGGATTTGAACTTTCCTGGTGTCTACCTTGGGGCCTTAACCATTACATAAGATTGGTTATGTAATAGACCTTTTAGGAGAAGAGAAATCAAGATGCCATGTATATCCCTATAAAAATTATGACAATAAAATATGACCCATATCCATACCTGACAACCAGCAAGAAAGAGCTATTTCAGGTTAGAGATTTTAAAGAGAGTAAAAGTCAATGAACTTGATGGAAAAAAGGAACTGTTACCAAAGCAATGAAAAAGGAAACATTGTTTATTTTATTTATGTATTTATTTTAAAGATTTTTATCTTAAGTAATTCCAGGCAGTTCACAACAACCATAAAGGAAGTATATGAAATAAAAACAAAAAAAAAACATAAAAACAATAAACAACCCTGCACTATAATTGTTCCCCCCTTGGGATGCTCACATATCCTCCTTTCTGGCCCTTTTATCCATACAATCTCAGCGCCTCAATAATAGCCAGTTCTTGACAGCCTTCTGAAAAACTAAAAAGGGGAAGGGGCTGTTGGATCATTGTTGGGATGTTTCACAAGGCAAGGGCAGCCACAAAAGAGACATGCTTCCGGGGTTCTGTTAAATGGCAAAATTTCAGGAAGGAGACCTGGAGCATGCCCCTCCTAGTGAGATGGGCAGATATTCTTTGGGAAGGCAGTTCTGCAAATAACCAGATCTCCCGTAGGGCTTCAAACAGGATAATTACATTTGATTTACATTTGGAAGAAATCTGGGAGCCCAAATGATGACTGAGGATCATAAAAAAACATATTAGATATTCCCTAATTCACATGTACATAAAAGAGTTAGGAAGGGTAGCATAATCAGACTTGCAAGTTTATTGTAGTACAAGTAGTCCTCAATTTACACCGATTTGTTTAGTGACTATGCAAAGCTTATGTCTTTATTTATTTATTTATTTATTTATTTGGTTTGTTAATCGCTTACAAGATAATAGGTATAAGTATAAATGTGAGTAAGAATACAGGAAATAGGTATGAATAAATGGGGACAATAGGACAGGGACGGGAGGCACGATGGTGCACTTATGCACGCCCCTTACAGACCTCTTAGGAATGGGGTGAGGTCAATAGTTTGAGGTTAAAGGGTTAGAGGATGTAACAACAGAGTCAGGTAGTGCATTCCAGGCATTGACCACTGTGTTGCTGAAGTCGTACTTTCTGCAATCAAGTTTGGAGCTGTTAACATTGAGTTTGTATCTGTTGTGTGCTCTTGTATTGTTGCGGTTGAAGCTGAAGTAGTCATTGACTGGTAGGACATTGTAGCAAATAATTTTGTGTATTTTGTGTATTAGTTATAATGGCACTGAATATAATGATTTGTGGCTGTTTTCACACAACCATTGCAGCATTTCCATGGTCACAAGTGATCAAAATTCAGATGCTTGACAACTGACTCATATTTATGATGATCGCACTGTCCATCCCCTTTTGTGACCTTCTGACAAGCAAAGTCAATGGGGAAGCCAGATTCACTTAACAGCCATGTTACTAAACTAACTTAGCTGCCGTGATTCACTTAACAACTGCTGCAAGATAACAGATAATCAGAGTTGGAAGGGACCTTGTAGGTCATCTAATCCAACCCCCCACCGAAGCGGGAGACCCTACACCATTTCTGACAAATGGCAGTCCAGTCTCTTCTTCAAAGTCTCAAATGATGGCGCTCCCACAACTTCCGAGGGCAAGGCGTTCCATTGGTTGATTGTTCTCGCTGTCAGAAAGTTTCTCCTTATTTCCAGGTTAAATCTCTCCTTGTTCAGTTTCCATCCATTATTCCTTGTCTGGCCTACAGATGCTTTAGAAAATAGCTTCCTCCCTGTGGCAGCCCCTCAAATATTGGAAGTCCGCTATCATGTCTCCCCTGGTCCTTCTCTTTACTAGACTAGCCAAGCCCAGTTCCTGCAACCGTTTGTTGTATGTTTTAGCCTCCAGTCCCTTAATCATCCTGGTTGCTCTTTTCTGTATTTTTTCTAGAGTCTCAACATCTTTTTTATAATGTGGTGACCAAAACTGGATGCAGTACTCTAGGTGTGGTCTTACTAAGGCTTTATAGCAGGGGTGTCCAACCTTGGCAACTTTAAGACAAAGCTGGCTGAGGAATTCTGGGAGTTGAAGTCCACAAGTCTTAAAGTTGCCAAGGTTGGACACCCCTGCTTTATAGAGTGGTATTAGTACCTCACTTGATCTTGATTGTATCCCTCTGTTAATACAACTTAGGATTGCATTAGCTTTTTTTGGCTGCTGCTGCACACTGCTGGCTCATATTTAGCTGGTTGTCCACTAAGACTCCAAGATCCCTCTCACAGTTACTGCTATTGAGCCTGGTTTCACCCAGTCTATATGTGTACTTTTGGTTTTTCTTGCCTAATTGTAGGACTTTACTTTTCTCTACATTGAATTTTATTTTGTTAGATACAGCCCAGTGTTCTAGTCTGTCAAGATCCATCTGGATCTTGAGCCTATCTTCTTGGGTGTTAGCTATTCCTGCCAGCTTAGTATCATCTGCAAATTTGGTAAGTTCCCCTTGTATTCCCTCATCTAAGTTGTTAAGATATTGAAGAGTACTGGGCCTAAGACGGAACCTTGTGGCACCCCACCGCTTACTTCCCTCCATGTAGACTTAGACCCATTAAGGACTACTCGTTGAGTACTGTTTGCCAGCCAGTTGCGAGTCCATCTAGTGGTGGTGCTATCTATTCCACTTTTTTCTAGCTTACTAAGAAGTAGGTTGTGGTCTACTTTGTCGAATGCCTTGCTGAAATCTAAATATATTATGTCCACAGTATTTTGCTGGTCTACTAATTTAGTCACTGTGTTGAAGAATGAAATAAGATTGGTTTGGCATGATCTGTTTTTAACAAACCCGTGCTGACTGCTAGTTATTACTTCACTTATTTCTAAATGTTGGCAGATCTGTTTTTTATTATCTTTTCCAGTATCTTCCCGGGTATTGATGTTAGGCTGATTGGTCTATAGTTTCCTGAGTCTGTTTTTTTCCCCTTTTTTGTAGATGGGAACCACATCAGCTCTTTTCCAGTCCTCTGGTAGTTCCCCCGGTGCTCCAGGATTTTTGAAAGATATGGTACAGTGGTTCTGAGAACTAGTCAAAATTCACTTAACAACTGTCTTGCTCAACAACATAAATTTTGGGCTCAATTGTGGTCGTAAGTTGAGGACTACCTCTATAGCCAATGAAAATAAGAGTAGTTTTTAGTCTTCTATGGAGTCTCTTGGTCTAGTCTCCCTCATAGGGCTGATGTGTCTTGTTGTATATCTATTGTCAATAAATAGTTGATGAAGTTCTTTTTGTATTGGAAGGTATAAAGCAAGCTACCTGTTTCAGGAGACTAAAAAATTGGCAGGTGTGGTGGATATGGTCAATCATGGACATGATAGCAGTGTTCCAATATTTGAGGGGCTGTCACAGAGAGGAAGGGGTCAAGTTATTTTCCAAGGCACCTGAAGGCCAGACAAGGAATAATGGATGGAAACTGATCAAGGAGAGATCCAACCTAGAAATAAGGAGAAATTTTCTGAGATTAAGAACGAACAACCAATGGAACAGCTTGCCTTTGGAAATTGTGGGAACTTCATCACTGAAGGCTTTCAAGAAGAGATTGGGCTGCCATTTGCCAGAAATGGTGTAGGGTCTCCTGCTTGGGTGGAGGGTTAGACTAGAAGACCTACAAGGTCCCTTCCAACTCTTGTTAATCTAATCTAATTGAACACAATTCACTAGAAGGAATAGCATGTTGTTACCCTTCACCACACTCTATAGCACCCTTATCATGTAGTTCAGTGTTTCTTAACTTTACCCATTTTAAGATGTGTGGAAAAACCAAAATAGATAAATAAATCCAAAGAACATACAGAAAATAATAAAATAATATTGGGCAAGGCATCTTGACACCAAAGATTATGAAAATTGGTGTATTGCTGTATTCCTTTAGAGCAAAACATATATAGATATTACAAAAAGACTGAAATCTTAAATTGCTTAATAGGAACTCAGCCATCCTGTTAAATATTATAGCTTCTGGTTTTCATTTTTTTTCTTCCTCAGATGTGTTTAGTTGGTTTATGTGTTCAAGTAAATTGATGTCATGGTACTGAACCTGTATGACTTTCTATTGTGTGCTTCCTTCATGGGCTAACAAAGAGATTCATTCATTTTTGGAAGGTGCAAACAACATTCTTCCTACAATGTTCTTTGCCTTTAGAGTGCAGAGAGATAAAAAAAAAACCCTCCCTTCATAAACTTGGAGCTCTTGATGCTCTAAAGCTGTAATTTCTTTTGATACCTTAATCTTTTGCTCTAATGAAATAATAGCAAGGAACAATACCTACATGCTTTCTGCTACATTAATAAACTTATTTCCTAATTTCTGTTATTCAGAGTTACTAGAGTTTTATAGCAGTATAAACGCCATTCAATGAAGTGTCATTTAAGACTTTGAGACATATCTGTTAAAAGCCAAAATTGCCTCCATTATTTTATTTACTTTCTAAATTATAGCTTGCATTAATTGGAAACAATAGTTTTTTGTGTGTGTGTGTGTGTGTGTGTGTGTGTGAAACCACGAACTTCAGTCTGGAAATGCTTTCACTTTATAGTAACTTTTGATTAGGGTGTGGGAAGGTAGCTAATGAAAAAGTGAAACAGAAATTTGCCTAAATAACATGCTGTTGCAAGTCTTATGATAGATCTATGTTTGACTTAACAGCTTTTGGAACCTAATAAAAAGAACTTAATTGACAATTTCTTGAAATTGCTAAGAAAACCTAGTGATGTTGGTAGGGTATAATAAGGAGCTTCTCATCACTGTCTTCAAGATTGAGTCTGCACAAAAAAAAGGATTTATCTCTGTGGTAACTCTAAGTAATTGATATACAGACAAGGTTTGGTTCCAATTTGCCAGCAATAAAGTTGTAATAGGGTTTTCTCTGCAATTTTAGCCTTAATGTGCTCATTCCAAAGAGCGGTATTTTTCCAAGCGAACAAATAACATCAGTAAAGCTTACGATCAGTAATAGCCCCACACACTGATGCTCACATTAAACTTGTTAAATCAATTCACTAGACACTTTCTAAAGTGGACTGTCTGTTTACTTTGACATGCACCTTGTGAGGAAAAGGCTATCAGTTATGTTTATCTGATTATTTTTGCATCTGAAAAACATAATTAATTCATGTTTGTATTTGGATTCACATGTGGTTCTTAATTTTTAAGCTTTTGTTTTCCAGACCAAGTATAAAAACTAGGATGAATAGTATCTTCTTTGCTTTGTGTCATCCTAATCTTAAATGAGTGTTGTGGTCTATAATTATGGTAGCTTCATCTACCGAATATTCAGTCAGTATTTGTTGAAAATACTACAATGATATGCTGCCTTGTTCCTGTAAGATAAAAAAAATTAACATATAAATAAAGTAAGATTACAGTATTTTAAAATAATTAGCAAAATGTGATTGGTAGTAAATGAGGATTTATTAAAGATGGAATTTTGTATAAAATACCAGGCCGAAGATTTAGAGCTGAATGAATGGCACCCAATAGTGTATTGCTCTTAATTGCAGGATTGTTTTAGCTGAAAGGTCAGTAATGGCCTTATTGTACTAGTGCTGCTACACTGACATGACACAGTGAAATCTTAGGTGTGCTCAGAAGCAAACTAAAAGCAAATAATACTAGCAGAGACAAAATATATTGCTATAGTATGACTATGTATCTGGCTACTTGAGCACTGTGTTTTCATCATAAAGCTGCACACTTATGCCTTTATCGTGAACGAAATTGACCTGTTCTGCTTTTGAATGAAATGTTTTCTGTATAAACATACAATTGTAGTCCTCTCAATATCAACAGCAGTGTATGATAAGCTATAGTGAAGAAGCAAGTATTTATGAACTACTTGAATCCCCCTTGCCTAATTTTAGTTAAATCTATCAAGTATATATTGCAGTGTATATGGGCGGGAGAATGAAAATATAGAAACAATGTGCATTAGTGCTTAGTTACTCTCAGTGCCTTATTTCTCATTTGCTTACATAATGCAATTATTTGGATGTATAATGTTTTAAATTGCAGTTTAATTGGCTCCAGAAGATTAGTTACAATGTTTTAGTGTAATGGTCATCTGTCTCACTGATGTGTGACAGGTTAGAATGACTGAGTAGGAGTTTTCAAGAATGATATAAGGATAGATGAAATATACATGTTTTAAATAAATGTGTATTGTAATGGCCAAAAGAGTTTCAAAGTGAAGAATTAATCCCCTGTAATTTTCTTACAAATATCTCTGGCATCATAGAACTCAAATATAATACCAGAAATTAAAGACAACTTTTGGTTAAAAGTCACTGTTGTAAGTGCTTCCACTTTGCCAGCAACTCACATATTTTTAAAATAAGAAAATATTGTTCTTTCAGATATGGAGAGAATGAAGGTTGCAGGGTATCATGAAATAATAGGAAAAATGTATGTGGAACAGTTTAATACAATGGGGAGGGGAAAGTGTTGGCAGCCTATGGAGAGGGTCAAACAAAGGAAGATGGCAGCTCTGATTATATGATTATAGTCTTTGCTTAATTTTTTTTAACTCCCCTCTTTGCTGATGCCCCTGAAACATTGAGAGGGAAGAAGGGAATGGTCTTTTTCTCTTTGTCTGTGTTTCCACTGAAGAATAAATGGGATGTTTATGACTCATTACCTACGTAACGGCCATTTTGTTTTTATATTCTGGACATATCTTCAACAACAAGAACAAAACAATTGTTCCTGTGAACCTCATGAGACAGGAAAATACTGTGCAGTAACATTTTAATTCAGCAAGGGCAACCCAGGTTGCTCACTGCATTTGTTTATAATTTATTAAGATAAATGAATGAAATGAAAGAAGAAACATAAATGAAAACTATTCTAAATTATGTAAGAATGCTAATGTGGGTATTATTGGGAGCAGAGGAGCAAGTATGGTTTAATGTGAGTCAAATAGTCTTGCTCTGTGTTGCCTAAAATGGCAAAAGAAGTTCTCCCATTGCCAACCAAAGTATCCTATATGCCATTTTTATTGATTTAAATGTATTGTTTGATTCTATCCCTAGTGTGAAAACAAGAAAACCTACAAGTACCTACAATATATTGTTGATTATGTAATTACAATGTTACATACAAATGTTTTGTGATAGTTAAATACATCAGCATCAGAAATCTTAAGACTCTAATTGACAGTTAAAAAAAGGATGCATTTTATACAGGTAGTCCTTGACTTACAACAGTTCTTTTAGTGGCCATTCAAAGTTACAGCGGCACTGAATAACATGACTTGTGATAGTTTTTCACAGTTGCAACCTTTGCAGCATCCCCATGGGCATGTGATCAAAATTCAGATGCTTGGCAACTGGTTCATTTTTATGATGGGTCGCTGTCTCCCAGGGTCATGTGATCTCCTTTTGCGGCATTCTGGCAAGCAAAGTCAATGGGGAAGCCGGAGTCATTTAACGACAGCATTAACTAACCTAACAACTTCATTGATTCCCCTTAACAACTGTGGCAATGTACAAACAACATACAATGGGACAAAACTAACAACTGTCTCACTTAGCAACAGAAATTTTGTACTCTGTTGTGGTCATAAATTGAGGACTACCTGTATAGCTTTTTTTTTTCAACTTGTGTAAGAGTGCTGCAAGTCCATATTTCTCTAGAATCCTGCTACTCTCCAATATTGGCAAATAACCTTGTTTCCATTCTCCAGTCCATTGATGATGCCAACATCCTTTCTACACGACAGTGCCTTCAAGTTCTTGTTATTTACTGTAGCAGGAAGAAGCTGTTCATCGATGATTCTAATTAAACTATAGGAGTTTTTTAAAAAAGGAATGCCAAATTCCAGTACAATTGAACAATTATCGTAAATAATATGTCTAAATCTTTGTTTAGAAATATCTGTTTCATATAGAGTTTCCTTGTAATCTTCTCTTGTTTAAAGGATCATTTATATGCTTTTTTTAGAGTGGGTTTTTAATGAAGCTTCTGTATTCCATTGGATAATACAATTTATCACTATGTTAGTTAATCATCTAGGTGGGTCAGATAAGAATAATAGTGTTTCTACTAGTGCATCACTTACTTGGAATTTCAAAAAGAATTGCCAAATTCTAGTTAATCACAGTAATGCTAAGGAGTATTGGGTTCATCCTTGATAATTTGATCAAACAATAGATTTGTTATAGGATATCTTCTTATTTTTTTTCATAGTTGCTCTTATGGCTTGATTAATTTCTTTTAATATTATATATGAATAATGTAATACTTTTAAATCTTTTTCTCCTTTTCTTGTCAGAGAGTTTGAATTTTGCCTCTGGCTATAATTAAAGGAAATTAAATTAACAAGTTATATAAATTAAATAATTAAAATAAAATAATTAAATTGTTTTAGAGGTACATATAATAATGTTAGAACTCCATTTACAACCACAATTGAGCCCAAAATTTCCATTGCTAAGTAAGACAGTTGTTAAGTGAGTTTTGCCCCATTTTACAAAAGTAGTTAAATGAATCACTGCAGTTGTTAATAACACAGTTGTTAAGTGTCAATAATACATGCCAGTTGCCAAGCATCTGAATTTTGATCACATGACCATGGGGAATGCTGCAATGGTTGCAAGTGTGAAAAATGGTAATAAGTCCCTTTTTCAGTGATGTAACTTTGAACAGCCACTAAGCAAATAATAGTCACTAGATGAACTGTACAGCTAGGACTTGATTTATGACTCTAATGGAGCTTGGAATTCCTATTTCTAAGTCATGACATTCATAAGTTAAAACTGGCCACATGACCAGACACCATGTTATAGCAGTTGTTAAGTGAGCACTGCTATTGTTACATAAATCAATGTATTCTTATCGGTGTATTTGCTGGAAACTAGCCAAAAAGGGGAAAAAGCTGCAAGAAAAGTTATAAATCATGGTCATGTGACTATAGAAACGTGTAGCTGACTATATAGTTGAGATGATTGACAAGCACTCAATACAGTCATGTGACCACATGATGAATATATGTGCAGATGTCAGAATTCTGGAACCAGATTGTAAGTAGTTATGGGGGATTGGTTCTGTTGCAATTTTAAACAGTCACTATGTGACTAGTTCTAAGTTGAGTACTCGCTGTAGTTCAACCAGACCCTTGTTTTAACTAATTGGATAAAGGGCAATCTAATAAGTGGGTTTCTGTAGTATTCTGTAGTATGAGAAAATAAGATCCATGAAATAAATAGTAGGGTCTGCCAATTAATTTAGCTTTGTATATGAAAATTGGGAATTTTTTTCAGTAACTAGTTTCTCATCACACCATAAAAGCCAAACCTGCACCTCTACTAATAGCTTTGTTATGTACAGCCAACACCTTAATCCTAATTTAACAAAATACCACTTTCTGTGATCATATAGCATGAGATGCCCAAACAAACACAATTTTTTACTGTTTAATGTTCATGTAACATGTGCAGGTTACATGATAAGACATTGCTGAATTGCCCAATTTTCTCTAGCCTTGTTTGCATGCCCAGCTAATGAATTAGTTTATGCCAGAAGTTAAAGCCATCTATCTCTTTTTTAAATGAGAAATCCATCCTACCTTAGCCCTCTGCACATTGTCAGCTACAACGATGACACATGCATCATGACATAATAATACAACCCCCAGCCTTCTGCGCTTGTATCCCAATGTTAGATGTAGGTACATAAAACATGTGGTTTGCACTGGAGTGATGACACATATTTCATCAATCTCACCTCCTCTTAACTGTCCCTCTGCAGACTTCTGGGTCTCTGCATATCTCCCAGAACGCATCTCCTCTTCTGGAAACAGAACAGAAATATGAGGTATAGAATTTAGAAATAAATGTACACTTCTTACTGAATTATGTAGAAATACCCTGAGTTGAACTTGAGTCCCGATGACAATGTGAAATTTCCTATGTTTTCTTGATAACAGTATGTAGTTCCTTTGCCTTTGCCTTTCTAGTCTACCCTGCAGTTCTAGGATTCCTTAGTGAACTCTCCTTCAAGACCTAACAAGGTTTAACCTCATTTCTTTGGGATCAGGAAAGTTGCTTAGTTGCTTAGCTACCACCTGTTGTGTCATTTATTTATGACTGAACTCTATCATATAGCGTTTTAGTTCAGCTGTCTTATATTTAAGAAAGTAAATGCAGGGGAAGCAACATGAACATCTTGAAATTTGTTCCACTTGGTTGTGTGTGCTAATTATCATGAATTTTCTAAGTTCTTCCCATTATGTTTAGAATACCTTCAATGTTTCTTCATCTATTCCGTTTGTTTTATAATTGAAAATACATGCTGGAACTTCTGGAATGCCAACCTAACATGTCTCTGAATGAGCAGAGACTACTTCCCAGCCATGATTGAAGGACCGGCAAATAGACTGATCTCACAGAATCTCTCTTGATAATGAGAGGAATGGAGGAAATGGCCCGCTTGAGGTCCAGATTCTTATGAGGAGACTGCAAGATAGTGGCTTCTCATAAGTCTGATCACCAGATGAAGGGAAGTTGTCAAATTCCTCCACCATGATGAAACTTTTTTAAGGACACTGATCAATTTCTGATCAGTTTTGGAAATTAACTTTTTAACTATCTTAAGCTTAATAGAGATGTTCAAAATAACAAGTTGGCAAAGCCACTTGGTAAATTTACCTTCATTGCAGAATAAAAGAAAAATTAACTATAAGTTTAAGAGTTGGAAATAAATGATAAAAACTTATAAGACTTTAATTCAAGAATGTTATGAACAATTAAAGGACAGATTTGGAATATTAGGATTTTGTTATAAGATTTTGAAAATAAGTCAACAGCACCTTTGTGGGAAGGAAGTTGTTTAGTCTACCTTAAGTCATCACAGAACATTGAGAATATATGATTTCAGAAATTGGACAGCATCAGGCTAATCATAGAACATAAAACAAATAAATTATCATCATCTTGCCCCAGAAGATTAAAAGTTGTTCAAATGTATTGACTGCTTAAAACTATTCAGGATCCTGCAGCTCTTATCAAAACTGTTACTCCACTAATTAGTTTGCCTCACATATCTATTTTGTGCCCCATTATGTTTAATTCATTGACAATACCAAACAAAATATCTTACTGAGATTGTGTCACCCAGCAAATGCTTGCACTAAGTAGGCATCAAGAACCACAAACAATGGATACTGTCTGTTTTATAACAGCAATTCTGTGGCTTTAGCTGACAGAAAAGGCTGTCACCAGTCAATAACAATGGACACAATCTAACCACAGATTATTTACTGACTTGATTTGTATCTCCAACTTTAAATCCATAATAATTGCCAAGGAATCTTACATAAAATAAAATAACTTTGCGGCTATTATTTCTTCTTCTGAGATGTAGGAGATTGCTAGATAGTAGCATATCTTCCCTTCATCTTTTGATGGCCTAAAAGTCAAAGATGGAAGAGAGAAAGGGAAGAATAATTTCTGTGCTAAAAATACAGATGCATCAAGTCTGTTCAGCATAGTCATTTAGTAATAAAAGGCATATAGCAGACTTTTATACTGTACACTGAATCACAGTGATGGATATGTTTTCAGTGTAATGTGAGGACTGAACTCCTGAGTGTCATATTTACATCATAAAGCATTATGAGGAGAACTTGCTTCTGAAATTCAGTGAGATCAACTTGGCAGCAACAAACATGCACTTCACCTACTTTTAATAGAAAGAAGCACATTATTTTAAGGGCTCTTGTTTTCAGAATCTCACATTTGTTAATGTTTTGTTTTTATATTTGGGATACTGTCATTTTGATATCAGTATTTAAGTTAAATGAAAGGATAGCAAAATTAATTAATGAAAAAACTATATGCAATATTTTAGCAAACATAAATTTTGATTGCAATTACCTTCAACTTAACAATGGTTTACTTCTGTGGTACAATATATATTCATCATGAATTGATAAAGGATAGGGAGAATATCTTAAAACATAGAATAACAAGGTTGTAAGAGATGTTGGAGATGTTCTAGACAATTCCCATGCTTGAGAAGACCTTATACCATTCCAGAAAATTGGTTGTCCAATCTCTTCTTGAAAAACTCCAGTGATTGAGCATCCACAATTTCTGGAGGCAAGCTGTTCCATTGATTAGTTGTCCTTTACTGTCAAGAAATTTCTCTTTAGTTTTCGGTTGGGTCTCCTGTTTTCCATCTGTTACTTCTTGTTGTACATTAAGGTGCTTTGAAAAATAGATTGACTTCCTCCTCACTGTGAGGGCCCATTCTTGGATGGTTAAATGGAGCATAGATGGTATGGCAACCTGTTATAAAGTAGACAATATTATTATTTTTTGTTAAAATTTCAATGAAATTGTGAATGTAAATTGATTGGGGCTGAGAAAGGAAAAAAATGAGATGCATCTTCTATTGGAAAACAGTGGAATAATTAAAGCTGTATAATTCATTCTGCTTTGTGTGTGCGATATGAATACAGAAGGTGTGAATTTGAAACTTGGAAATTACAGGTTTGATTCTGGCATAGTTAATATTGGGTTTCCTAATTGGTTTCCAGCCGGGGCTTGTCCTTTTCTCTTTGTCCCATAGTTGTCGTGGAGAACTAGCAACTTTTCTCTGAAAATCATTTGTTGGAACGTTCCAATACTTTTTCCAAAGGATCTAGGATATGCAGTTCCCCAAACACCAGAAGAAGATGTTACTCTAGAGAACTGTTACTGTTATATTGGCAGAACACAGTGATGAGTTTTAATGCTCACATTAACAAAGAGGTAACCCAGTATCACATGGCATAGCATCTTAATAGAATCACACACACACACATTCATACATACATATATGTACATATACATATGTATGTATATCATCCTTTATTATTTTTTTAAATAAGCCAAGATGGTAAACATACCTAACACATTTTTTCCTCCTATTTTCCCTACAACAACAACCTTGTGAGATTAATAGGGTTAAGAGAGAGTGACTGGCTAAAGGTCACCCAGCCAAAGGTCATGGCCAAAGTGGGACTTGAACTTATGGTCTCTTGCTTTCTAGTCCAGTGCCTTAACCACTAGATCAAACTGGCTCTCCTCAAATTGTTTGTAAACATCAGGGAATTATTGGAAGTTTCTTAATTTTGAACATGCTGAGTTTTAACAGGTAAATCAGGTCATGAGAAGCAAGAAGAGTTTAGTAATGCTTGGGGAAAACTCAGTTTTCAGAAATAGGATAAATGTAATGTATCAGATGATTATGGTGACACATATAAAAAACAGGCAGAGTTTGGATCAGTGTTGCAGCTGCCGTAATGTATTTTTTACCATGTTCTGAGGATATCCTTGGATAGGAGGGTGAGTTGGAAGTCACATACATATGCATATCTGTGAATATATCTGCTTGGTTGTCATCTGGAATATATTTTCTTTCTAAGCAAGCAATCTGAGGAAGTAGACATGAAAAGATGATCTTGGGCCCAGCCTTTGAAAGTGATGAGCTGTATTTGAACTTCTGAAAAATCATGTAATTATGTAAATATAATATATCACATTGGAAATTGGTCTGTTGCATGGGAATTCTGCTCCATCAAGATCCAGAAAAGTCAAGGTTTTACTTTATGGAAATAAATATCTGGTTGTACCATAGCTTTTTAATAAGTGTGCGTATTTCTGTTTTAACTAAGAATAACACAGAATATGAGTTGCTTTAAGCCTAATAGTTGTTATTGTTTTATTGTTGTTGATGATGATGATGATGATTTTTAACTCTAGATTTGAACTTGTTTTTGTTTGTTCATCTGCTGAATAGAGTGAAATTAATGTAATAGGCTAGCTATTTCAGGGGTTTGAAGTTCAACCCAAGCATTCTTTGCTCTTTACATCAAAAGTAATATAGTTGTGAAATGCAGTACAATCGGTTTTAAAATGGCCTGCCAGTCATGCTAAACTGAAATGTTATTTGCTGTGGTTTCAAAATGTGACTTGATATGCCCAAGAGGACTAAGAGCATGAAATATATTTCAGGGTGAACTTTAGGGAAGCCAGAAGTATAGTTTTGAGGGGCTTTTTTTTAATATGAAAGGAAATAAATCCTAGCATTTTCTTCATACTTAAAAGTAATTATCTGTTCTTATTTTATATTCTTTTTACTTTTATAAGAGATTTACTATTCATTTAGGATCCCTCATTCTAAAAAGATGCAGAGTAGAAAATAGCGTAATATATTAATATGGGTTGTCTATTTTCAAAAAACTGCCAGCTTTGGAAGTTGGACAGGAAATATCTGTTTTTTTCCTCTCTGAATTTGTCTCTGACTCAAGAAGTCATAATTATACCATTGGTATATCTAGCTGGTCTGTATGAGTTCCATAATAATAAAATTAGAGAAATAAATGAAAAGATCATTAGTGTTAATTCATGCACTGCTCAAAAAAATAAAGGGAACACTTAAACAACACAATGTAACTCCAAGTCAATCACGCTTCTGTGAAATCAAACTGTACACTTAGGTAGCAACACTGATTGACAATCAATTTCACATGCTGTTGTGCAAATGGAATAGACAACAGGTGGAAAGCATAGGCAGTTAGCAAGACATCCCCAATAAAGGAGTGATTCTGCAGGTGGTGACCACAGACCACTTCTCAGTTCCTATGCTTTCTGGCTGATGGTTTGGTCACTTTAGAATGCTGGCAGTGCTTTCATTCTAGTGGTAGCATGAGACGGAGTTTGCAACCCACACAAGTGGCTCAGATAGTGCAGCTCATCCAGGATGGCACATCAGTGCGAGCTGTGGCAAGAAAGTTTGCTGTGTCTGTCAGCGTAGTGTCCAGAGCATGGAGGCACTACCAGGAGACAGGCCAGTACATCAGGAGACATGGGGGAGGCTGTAGGAGGGCAACAACCCAGCATCAGGACCGCTATCTCCGCCTTTGTGCAAAGAGGGACAGGAGAAGCACTGCAAGAGCCCTGCAAAATGACCTACAGTGGGACACAAATGTGCATGTGGCTGCTCAAATGGTCAGAAACAGACCCCATGAGGGTGGTATGAGGGCCCGACG
Organism: Notechis scutatus; assembly: GCF_049901735.1. Lineage (NCBI taxonomy): Eukaryota > Metazoa > Chordata > Lepidosauria > Squamata > Elapidae > Notechis > Notechis scutatus. Next base: position 287,264,429 of record NC_142009.1, read on the forward strand.
TCCACAGGTGGGGGTTGTGCTTACAGCCCAACACCGTGCAGGACGTTTGGCATTTGCCAGAGAACACCAAGATTGGCACATTCGCCACTGGTGCCCTGTGCTCTTCACAGATGAAAGCAGGTTCACACTGAGCACATGTGACAGACATTACAGTGTCTGGAGACGCCGGGGAGAACGTTCTGCTGCCTGCAATATCCTCCAGCATGACCAGTTTGGCAGTGGGTCAGTAATGGTGTGGGGTGGCATTTCTTTAGGGGGCCACACAGCCCTCCATGTGCTCGCCAGAGGTAGCCTGACTACCATTAGGTACCGAGATGAGATCTTCAGACCCCTTGTGAGATCAAATGCTGGTAGGGTTGGCCCTGGGTTCCTCCTAATGCACGACAATGCTAGACCTCATGTGGCTAGAGTGTGTCAGCACTCCTGCAAGATGAAGGCATTCATGCTATGGACTGGCCCGCCTGTTCCCCAGACCTCAGTCCAATTGAGCACATCTGGGACATCATGTCTCGCTCCATCCACCAATGTCACATTGCACCACAGACTGTCCAGGAGTTGGGGGATGCTTTAGTCCAGGTGTGGGAGGAGATCTGCCACCTCATCAGGAGCATGCCCAGGCATTGTAGGGAGGTCATACAGGCACGTGGAGGCCATACACACTACTGAGCCTCATTTTGACTTGTTTTAAGGACATTACATCAAAGTTGGATCAGCCTGTAGTGTTTTTTTCCACTTTAATTTTGAGTGTAACTCCAAATCCAGACCTCCATGGGTTGCTTAATTTGATTTCCATTGATAATTTTTGTGTGATTTTGTTGTCAGCACATTCAACTATGTAATGAACAAAGTATTTAATAAGAATATTTCATTCATTCAGATCTAGGATGTCTTATTTTTGTGTTCCCTTTATTTTTTTGAGCAGTGTATATGTTAGAAACAGCCCCTTGCTTTCTCAGTACAATGAATCACTATTTGCATAATAATTTGAATGACTAGAAAAGTAATCTGTGCATACTGATATGTAAACTAAAAACAACTTGACATGTGTGTGTGTGTGTGTGTGTGTGTGTAAAGTTGTGGGATTGAAGTTTACCAATCTTTGTAAAATACTCTTCTGCAGTTTTTATGTTGTGCAAACTATAAGAACTGGGTTTAGGATTTAGGATTTAGGATTTAAGTATGCAGTTAGAAGTCATGAAAAAGTTTATATATTCAGTTTGGGTATTGCCCCATTCTGGACAACTCTGCAGCTTTACAAGATTAAACAGCAAATAAATACAGAATTACACTAGTAGTAAAAACAAACCAGAAGCAAAAAACCCATCCACATTTCTCAGAAGTCCCAGAGCTCATTTATCCATCCAGCTCAAGGCCTGTGGGAAAAGCCAAATTTCAACTAGCACTTGAAAATGAGCAAAGTGGGACCTGCACAGATCTCAGAGGACAAGTTGTTCCAAAGGGCAGTATATGAGGAAAGCTGTCTCCAGGGTCCCACTGGATGACATTGCTTAATTGATGGGACTTGAAGCCCTGTTGGAATGCACAGGATGGGCGGTTGTGTAGGACAGTAGTTGTGTGGGATACACAGTCCTTTATAGAAAAGGTACTGTGCCATATAGGGCTTTCGAGGTAATCATTAGAACCTTGGATTTCACTTGAGAGCTGACTGAAGCAATTCAACTTGGACAGCGGTGTCTTGGTCCTGCTGAATTTATCATTTTTTGAAGAGGAGGAAGTTGAGCTTTGAGGGATAATAATCTTAGAGGAGTGTTGAAGTCAATAAATCCACTCAGCCTGAAGCAGATCCACCAATTCACCAATATTCAGTGCCTGCACCCACTGACAGCCTCTCAGACTCTGATGTTCACCCACCCAGGAAGTAACCAGGAAGTAGACAGTATATCTGGGTGGAGGCTTGGCATGGCTGATTTATTGATGTCACTCCTTGTGAGAAAACAGAAAAATGACTTTTCAAGCCTCATCTCTGTAATGTTTACCTTGTTGTGCCATGCTTTGAGCTTTAGACTCCATGTGTCTCTCATCTTTCCCCTCAGATTCGTTGTTTGTTTATTTGATTCCTGGTCTTGACCCATGCCAAGTCTGGTTTATGTTAACAGTTATTGCCTCTAGCTACAGGTGAAAAGGACTCTTGGCCTGAATTTGCCTATCTCTAGTCTGCGGCAGGTGTCCAGCTTACTGTCTTGTTGGCTGACAGCCAGCAGTATCCACAAAAAAGTGAGATTTGCCCATAACTATTTGTGCTACTACATAGTAGACCAGCTTTTTTGGATCATCCTATATTCCCTAATCACACTTAACACTTGCATGCACAAAGTGTGTTTTACCTTTGAGCTATGATATGAAAGACTTTGGGGTTGGTGGCTTCATGTAGATCAAGAGGTGACCTACTGGATAATTTGAAACATGATACACTAAGCTGGCAGTTTTTGAAATGAAGTTCAGTGGTTGGTTCAGAGAGTTTCATTATTTTATGCTAGGTTGAACAACAACTACTCCTCTTATCAAGTGTAAAATTATAAAGAAAAAAATTCCCTCCCCCCTTTTAATGAACTTTATATTTGAAACATATAAATATCCTCTGGTGATACTGAACCTGGGATTATTTAGGGAATTACAGTAAGCTAAAAATCTTTACAAATAAATAATTATTTTGTTAGAATTTACAATGTTGGCTTTTCTTATCTCTGTTTGGTAATTCATGCATTGATACCCTTTAGGTGAAGGCTAATATATATACAAAATCTTTTTTCCCTAATCATTTTAACTTTTTTGTTATCAATATCTAATTATCTGTATAGTTCAATTCATTGTAAAAATATTTTTAGCCATGAGTTTCACTTTTTAATTTTTTATTATTTAAACCCTGCAAGCTTCATGAAAAAATTAACCTGCCCAAGACATAACTCCCATGACCAACGTCCTTGTATCTAAAATGTTTCATTTTTAAAAAGAAAGTAAATATGGCTACAGGTATTGACTTATAACTTGACTTATAACCACAATTGAACCCCAAATTTCTGTTGTTAAGTGAAACATTTGTTAAGTGAGTTTTGCCCCATTTTACAATTTTTCTTGCCACAGTGTTTAAGTGAATTACTGCAGTGGATAATTAGTAACTCGGTTGTTAAATGAACATGGCTTCTCCACTGAACTTGCTTATCAGAAGGTTCTAAAAGGTGATCACTTTACCTTGGGACACAGCAATGTTTGTTAGGAATCTGTCCACCTATTAGTTGGGTTGGCAATATATAAACCAACAATGTATGTTTGTAGCTTTAAGACAAAGTTACTGTATTGATTTGTACTATGTTCCGATTGGTTGATTGTATTGTGAATTGCCATAAGAGGGAGCTAGAGATCATGGCTTTCTCTCTCTGACATTCTGTCTCTCTGACATTCTGTATCTCTGACATTCTGTTGCTATCTAAGTTGTGCTTATACTTTGATATCTTTGTTTACTGTAAATGACAAAGGCAACCATAAGAAAGGTAAGAAGACTTTGTAATTAGATATTTTTTGGACTGTTAAATGTATATGACCTGGACCGTTTATTGGACTGTGCTATTTCTTAAAGTAAACTTTAACTCAATTTAGTGTATCTGTGTGTGGCTGGATAATTATTCATAACTATTCTCATAAATGTTTCCATGTGCATATCCTTGTTACTCAAGGGTTATTCTGTACATATCATCACAATGTTCATAAATATGAACCAATTGCCAAGCATTTGAATTTTGATTACATGAACATGCAGATGTTGCAAAGGTCATAACTATGAAAAAATGATCATAAGTCACATTTTTCAGTGCCATTGTAACTTTGAACGGTCACTATAATGAACTGTCAAAAATCGAGGACTACCTGTATTTGATTTCTTAAACAGTTTCCACTTTTAATTTGTGGAATGTGATGAAATTAGTTATTCTTCCCAAATTCATCCAATAACACTTCTATCTTGCATGATTCAGGTCAAACAATTGGATGGATGGATGTGCTTCTGTGCCCGGGGGAGGGGAAACGAGGGGGACGACATGGACCAGAATTTCCATTGCTAAGCAAGATGGTTGATAATTGAATCATGCCCAATGTTACCACTATCTTGTATGGCTGTTAAGCGAATCACACAATGGACAAGTAAATCTGGCTTCCCCATTGATTTTGTTCATCAGGAGCCAGCTGAGAAGGACACAGAGGGCAATTGGATGAGCCTGGAAGACTGCAACTGTCATAAATGCACACATTGTTGCCAAGAGCACAAATGTTGATCATGTTACCGGGAGGATGCCGTGATATTTGTAAACGTGTGGATCGATCAGATTTCTTTCTATGCTATAGTAATTTCTAATGGTCACTAAAGAAATGGTTGTAAATTGAAGATTACCCGTTTCGGATTTATAAGCTGACTGACTCCGTTACATCTCTGGAAGGTAGACAATAGAGCTACAAAGCAACATAAATAGCTGTAACATCCTGTATTGTTTCTTTTGCATTTTTAAAAATAAGAAAGTAAATTGCCAAACAGGTAAAAGTAAATTCTGTTTAGATTTTCCTTCCTCTTTTCTTCTCCTACTGCAAAATTAGAATAGAATAGAATGAATGAACTGGAAGGAACCTTCCAGAAGTCCAGAAGAAGGGCATTAGTGGTATGTGCCTTATTTAACCTTCCCTAGCAGTATGTATACATTTTGGAATCATAAATTATAATTAATTTTTTTATGAATGGGTTATTTCAAAGCATGGTTTTTGAAACAATTTTCTTTTAAAAAACTAGAGTCTATTATAAACCACAGGGTACTTGCTTTGCTTATAATTACAACCTGAGATTGAAATATAGCCCTTTTTGCCAGCTATACTGGAAAAGAAGGGAAGAATATTGTAGAACAGGGATCTCCAACCTTGGCAACTTTAAGACTTGTGGACTTCAACTCACAAAGCTGGCTGAGGAATTCTGGGAGTTGAAATCTACACGTCTTAAAGTTGCCAAGGTTGGAGACCCCTGCTGTAGAAAGTCAAGGATTATTTGAGCTTGTTCTATTTCTACTAAATCAGGTCTTCCTTCAGCACCCAAGATCACATTACTGAAATAAGAAGATAAAATGACTGATTACTTTGTGTTTTTCTTTAAAAAAAAAACCACCAATGATATGAAATTAGGAGGCCTTGGGGAAATGGGTAGCTCCAATTTCTATAGTTAATATCCCCAATTAATCCAAAATTGTGCCTTCAACTCAAACATTTTGGTGCTTTATTTTGGCAGCATGATTTCAAGCATTTTTGGGAGATTGTTTAAGAGGCCTTTTCCTTTTTGTAATGTTTATGTAACACCTGAAACTTTATGTAGTCTTCTAATGGAAACTGTGAAGGAACGTAACTAGTTCTTGGTTAACATAAGATGCCCACCCCCCTACTAATTTATAGCCAAGGCATAACAAGACAGCACAATCAAATAAGAATAATCCTCTTGGAAATTTTCTTGCTAAATTATTTGATTTGAACCCAGAATCAGAAAGGTTATATGATTGAAGGATATGTGTGTGAGAGAGTCTTTTAATCAGGTCACCAAGTTTTTATATACTAGTCCATTACAGGAATCCCATTGTGCTTCAAGCAAGAGAAGCCGACAATCCTCTTGGCATTTGATTCAAGTTGCTTGCAGCACAAATACCTATGAACATAGCCAAAACATCAATTACACTGTGTGCCTAGAAGTATTAGTTCGCAAGGCGATTTTTGTGTGGGAATGATGTATCTTTAAGCTTATGTCTTGAGTCATTTTATGACTAGGCGAAAACAGTTCTAATGTGCCATGAGGGTAAATGGTAGTGCTTTATTACGTGATAGATACTTTAGTATTACTTCTTACATTGCTAAGGTACAGTATGTGGAAAAATGATCTGAAATAAAAAGCTAGATTCTTAAAAGAGCATTCATATATATTTATTATATTCATATTCAAAATATACAATAACATGCTGGGAAAATACATAGTTATTTAGATACATTATAAAATGTAGCAAGTGTTTTGATGATATTCTCTACAGTTTCAAATAACCACCGAATTGATTATCTGCAGAGAGGGGAATATATAATTTAAATCATTATAACAGATTTTCAAATCTATGCATCCTAGACAGAGGCTCATGATGATGAATTAACATTTTTGCCTTTTTGAGTATTCTCCTCAAAACTAAGTAATATATCAATAATCATATTAAATAATTTATTGGCATAGCATTGGCATGAAAAATTCCTAAGAATCTACCTTCCTATTCTCCATATTTTGTATAGTTTTTAACAGTTTTTTTCCCTAAGTCAAAAATTTATTTATTTATTTCATTTCTTTACTGCCTATATCATTGATAGAGCAATGCTGGGTAGCTTACAATATAAAATGATGTTATATAACATTGAAATCCCAATGAAATTTCATGGAAGAATGACTGTTTTTACTGCATGCTGAACTTGTGGGAAGGTGGAAAGAGCAGGGAGATCTACTAGTGTCATTAAATTAGCCTTGAATAGCAATTAAAGAAGGGAATAACCCGAGGCTGATAGCCCTGGGATCAACAGTCTCAAGACACTTGTTAATCAGGCTTCAGAAAAGTCAGTGGATATCCCCTAGAGAAAAGTGACTAAATTTGTTTGCAGATATTATATATAAGTGGTTCTCTATTCATTATGAAGTGGAAAAATAATCGCAAGGATATCTGATAGTGAGTGGCATTGCCTTTATAAAAACAAACAAAAACCTCCAACATCTTTCTGTATATTGTCTACATGAAAGAAAAAACAATAATGAATGGCTTCCTTAAAGTGTATTAAGTGTGCATAAAAGAGATAATCGGAAGGCATTCGTTATTCAAATGACCACGGATTAAGCCAGGGCAGCCTTATTAGCAGCGCAGTAGGTCCTTTCAGAGGATTAGTATTTAGGGGATACTGTTAGACAGTATAGACACAGATTCTAATTTTCCAGGTACATTATAACATCTAGGCACTCCATTGTACTTCAGAGTTGCAATGCAAGTCATGTATGCATAAGGGATTATTAAAGGTATGTTTAACGAATGCTGAGTTTTTAACAACAACATCTGATTTAGTAACATCTTTCTTATCCAAAATGATAAGGTGTTAACTTTGCTAGCATGTAAATAAAATATTGTCCAACTCTTCCCATCCATCTTGAGCTATCTCCATTAATTTGTGGGTAAAGGCTGTTACGTAATTTGGCTTCCAAATTTATTTTATATTAACGATTAATGTATTCTTTAAAAAAGAATTTCCTAATAGTTTTTCTTTAAAGATTTTTTTCCTAATAGTTGAAAAATTTAGTGATTGGAAGTAATAAATAGAGGTGTTGCTAATATTTTTTAGGAGTGAAATGTTTATAAAGTGGCTAGTTCCTGGAGAATCCCTGGAGGGGTGGTTGTACAGGTAATGCTCAACATAAGATTATTACAGAGTAGAATAAAAAGTGGAATAGAAAGCTGATGGAGCTTGCCCAATGCGGTGATTGTCATGACTGACCCAATTTTACAATCTTTTTAGGAGTGGTCATTAAACAAATGCCACAGTTGTCAAGTAAATGCTGCAGTCATTAAGCAAACTCATTGTTCACTATAGTGCAGTTTTGCCCAAAACTAGAAGTAATGGCAAAACCATTGCACGTGTGGCCATGTTGCTGGATGCCTGAAGTGCAGTCATGTGATTGATAGGGGTATGTGACTATTGGAACTCCTCTTTTCCAGATAGCTCATAATTTCAAACAATAACTAAGTGAACAGTCATAAGTTGAGGGCTACCTATGTCTAAAAATTCAAGATGGTAGGAGTGATAATGCAATGGAAGATTTAATGTACAAAAGAAATCAGAAAGATATGGCAGTTCAGTTCTTGACTTGATTCCTATTTTCTTTATACATAATCACCTAAACAGTAAATTATTTTCTCTCTTCTCAATTCTTTAATATAGTAAACACCATTAGAGTTTTGCTGGCTTTAGTGGTTATCACATTTTCATCAGTTTTTTTAAAAGATACAATTCATCTTAGATGCCTCTTTTAAAATAGTTACATATCATTATTCAGCCAGTGACTTCTATTTTTAAGCACCAGAATATTATAAGGATACGTTGTTTTCAGCCTAAAGGCAGATTGAACTAAAGTAAATAGCAACCTATTTAAGGACTTGCTTTCATGTTTGGGGAAATATTTTCTGCTGAGTGCTTGATTATTTCATTGTGAAAATGGATCTTTACATGTGAATTTTTATTTCCTTTCACAATTCTCATTTCTCATTAAGAGTAATTAATGAACAAACATTTCTCATTAGAAATTTTAATTATAAATAATTAAATAATAAATGTAGCTAAATAAGATCACTTAATTTTCCTTAAAATATAAGATTATAGGATTATCCCAATTAATGGCCCAAAATTAGTTCCTCCTGTTACTTTCCAAGTAATTTTAATCTGTCCTGTTTTCGCAGCAAAGGCATTACTTTTGTGAATACTTGGCACATATGTTTTGCTGAAATTTTGTTTTTCAGTTCTTCTATACTTCCACTGTCTTAATTTGCTTTTTCTCCATTTGTGTAAAATAGCTAGCTACAATAGTTGAGATAAATTTAAGGAGGCTGATGCATAATAGCCTTTTTTGAAGTCTTGATGCCTTTTAAAACTAAAGGAATCAGTATATGTAGTTATGTTTATGTTTCTCCTGTTCCTTGAGATTGCTTTCTTTCTGCTTCTTGCTCACATGTCTTTCAGGTGATTTTCATATGTATGGTAAGAAATTTCAGTGAATATCTTGGGTTTGCATCATCTGTGTGAAGTGTGTGTATGGGTATTTGTAAACAAATCTCTTATTCCACAATATAAAGATACATGATTTATTTCAATTCCTTTTAAAATATGTATGATAAGTTTTTTCTCATTTTAGTATTTGATATTAGTATGGTATCACCTGGATTTTTTTTCAATGAAAATATAGTAAACCACAAATCCACTATTGAAACTGTAATACCCATTTCAGTTTTTTTTTTTCATGGATACATTCATCTATTATTTGTTTTCTTCATATATTAAAATACACTATTAAAAAAGTCTTAACTTTCCCATCATTTCCAGCTTTTTGCATGCCATTGTTTGCTCACTTATTAAATGGTTTGTTGACACCATTTTTTTAAAAAAATAATTCCCTTCCAAGTCTTTGTGTTATGCCTTTGAGATACTGGTATAGTAATTAAACTGTCTTTTAGCTGAAATGCTTGCAAAGCGTCCAGTTCTGTGCCTGGCAGCTGGTGATGCATTATAGAGACATTGAGCTAATCGATTAAAACCGCAGAGACATGGGAGTTGTCTGACAGCACTGTACTAGGGATGAAATTAGTTGGAATTGCATGGTGAAATTAGGAGAAAGGCAGGTGATTGCAGTCCTTCTGGGACAATCCAGGGTGAGAGGGATGCTGTGCACTGATCCCTGTGTAATTAGAGGAGCCATGTTTTAACAGTATTTCTAAAGTATTAAAATGGACTAGATAAATCAGCAGGGTTGTTTCCAGTGAACTTGGCATCCATCCACTGTGACTGAAATAACATGAAATTTTTCGGCTGCTTGGAAATGTGAAATTGGACTAATTGTATTTTAACAAGTCTGTTGGTGTATTAGCCTGTAGCTGGGAAGAAGTTAGAGTTCAGCATGCTTTTGGGTATTCCAGAAAAAATAGGAAGTCCTCTTTGTTAATGTTCCAGTAAAGGTATCGGAGTAACACAAAAATAATCTGAGCTATATTCAGCAGTGCCGACGCAATCAGCATGGGTTATCAGTGAAATAGATTACTACTTTCACATTGCATATGCCCAAATCGGCTTCATATATTTAGAGAAACCCTCCAAATCAGATTTCCAAAACATGTAGGAAAATAGAAAATGGAAGATTGCACAAATGGAAGCTCATCTATATAATATTAGATGTGATCCTCGATGAATAGATGTTAGGTAAAAATCCAAGCATACATATTTAATACATATTTCTTTATATAGCCAGATGTTCTCAATCTGCTTATTGAAAAGCTGTTTTATGGATTTAGACAAGTTGTCTTCAATGTAGAGCCATGGGAATTAAAAAGTTTAGGACCCTTAATTCAGGATGTCCCTACATTGTCTTCTTATATCAACTTCATACATATCCTTAGAAAATAAAAAAAATAGAAAACAGTGCTTTGGAGCTGTGCTTCACTGCTAAAAAAAAGGTGAATGGTTTGATGCAAGGGAAGAAAAGAAATCTCTTTAAAGCAGTCATCTCCCTATATTTGGCCTTTAGGTATATATCTATGTTTTGTGTTTCATTAAATCTCTATAACAGCCTTCATCAAGTTCCTTATTCAAGCAGTCATTTTGCAAACACAATATCCTCATTAGCACAAAAAGATTTGTAATTTGTGATTTAGACAATGAATGGGCCACTTTCCATAAGCAATAAATGTTTCATTGACCAATATCTGTGCAGTTTTGGGCATTGGCAATGACATTGGTATTGGTGTGTGTGAGAGAGAGGGGAGGGAGGGAGGGGGGAGAGAGAAAGAGAGAGAGAGGGCACGATTGAAGAAGAAGCATTGCAATGCAAGCTCCACCCCTGTTTGTATTGCATCCACATAAGGCTGTAGCCAGAGCAATGAAATTAAATGAAATTAAATGTCTGCACCAACTAGAAGCCTCAGAAAGATAGCTATGTTCAGTCTTTGGTTGCCCTCCTTGCATTGGATGATTTCACATTCTTACTGAATTCAAGTAAAATGAATAGCATGGTCAGTTCATGACAACGCTTAATATTATGTATGAACATCCACATGCAGTTTGTGGAGTGGGGTCAGTTATAGAAGAACTAAAGATACTGTATTTGGATAAGAATAAAATCAAAGTCACAAACTCAAGCCTTTGCACAGTTCTTACGTTACTTCAGATTCTGATGCACACTCTTCTCAGTTCTTGCCTTAAGAACAATACTTTGCATCAAATTATTATTTGTTGTAAAAATCAAATATACCTGATAAGAGGGTTTCCCACTTCCAACTGCAAGTTCATTGAGGGACATAACTTTTCTTCAGCATATATAGGAAGTACTTAAGCAAACATCACGTAGAAAATGCTTAGCTCCACTTTCAGATGTTTGAAGCTAAATTAACTTTATTGGAAGAGCTGAAAAATGATCTTTAGGAAATACACATTTCCCATGCATTATCAGCAAATCAATTGACATTGTCCAAGGAGTTAGCTGTTGTCATGTAATATGAAGCGTTCATTGAATTTGGATTGATCCTTATAAATCCATTACATTCTGACAAATATTTAACTAAATTAGCAGGTTGGATTTAAGGTAATGTGATTTAATGGGAAATATAAAAAACTGGAATCTACACATTCTATACAAAATTTGGTAGTATTTAAATTCCAACAGTATTGTTTGAAAAACATTATAACTACATTTCATAATTACGACTTGTCTTCAACAAAATGACAATTTCTAGGCAGGTTTGCTTGTAATGTTTAGTGTCATGGAATAAATTCAAGGCAAGAAAATTACTTGGTTTGGATATGATCCTTTCATTTTGGCAAAAATCAAAAATATGACTTCCAAAAATATCAGATGAATATAATGATTAAGAAGGGATTTATTTTTTTCATATCCATGATCTGGAAATGACAGGAATTTGGAAAATCCTCAGGATGTAGACAGTGATTATCTAGTCATAATTTTTAATTGTGTAGATCCAAATGGCAAGTCTTTCAGCATAAGTCATTATGAGGAACTGATTTCTATTGTACTTTAGAGAGCAAAGTATTTTACACCATCAAGCAAATATATAGCAATTCAAGCCAATTATATAGAAAGAGAATACTTAAAATGATTTTATAATCAAAATATTAAACCAGAAGATTTACCCAATCTGTTGCCTTGTCATTATATCTCTTTTGAAAAAAATGAGAAATTCTGTTTATGACTGCTTTTTAACAGAGGCAGAAGTGTGATACTATTTGAATATGTTTCAAAATAACACAACTGCATTTAGAAGGAAAGTGAATTCCAGATAGTGAAGAATTATAGGAAGGACCAATACAGAACATTTCACTAAATGTCTTGGTATATATCATTCAGTTTACTCTTGAAAGAATTTTGCAATTGAACTTTTAACTGGCCATTAGAATCATAGTGAAGGAGTTATTGTGCCAAATGATACTATGGCAGGCAGAAAGAAGGAACAGTGACATTGTGGTAACTCTGGAAAATGGAATCTCAGAAGACATTTGACCATCTCCATCCCTTCCTTTCTCTAGTTTGCCACAGATTTCTACCAGAACATGGGGAAAGGGAATTAGATGATTGTTGGATGAGACGGCTTGTGGTTGTTTTGGATTAAAAGGAGAAATTCTTTTCTAGAGTGAATTAGAAAACTATGTTGGTATGTACTGGATATCATCATCATCATCATCATCAATTTTGAAACAAATATTATGAATCTGAAAATATAGGACTTGGTACATTCTTGGACACTTCAGTGCTTTAGACTAGTCTTTCCAACTTTGGTGACTTAAGATGTGTGAATAACTCCTAGAATTCTCCAAACTGGATGTTCGCTGGGGAAATCTGAAAGTTAAAGTCACCATAGTTGAAAATCACTGCTTTAGACAATGGCTTAAATTACATGTGTCAATCAATTAAAACCGTCTAGTGGCAAATGAAATTCACATTACTTGTTGATTAGTGCTTAATTAAAATCATGTTGTTGGTCACTGATCGCAGTTAACCCAAAGCTGTTGAACCCTCTATGTTCACTCTATTTTCTTTTACAATTTATAGAAGAATGGGTGGTTGTTTTTCACAAAAAAATTATCCTGTCTTTTAAGATTCCCAAAGTAGTTTTGTGAATATCTCCAACAAATAGGTTTTGAAGAAGTAGAGGAGGAAGAATACATGATAATATCCTGAATAATAATAATAATAATAATAATAATAATAATAATAATAATAATAATAATAATAATAATAATAGAGTTCCAATAATTCTTGTGATGTCTGTTTCCTGATCTGGTCTATCTCAAAGGGCTGACAGTAAGCCACATTAAAAGGATTGGAAATAGCTTGTCTCTCTTGGACAATCATGGGGTATTCTCCCCTACCTCATTCCTAACTTTGAAAAGCAACATAGCGCCATTCTTGTTGGTATGGTGGTTCTTACAACATTTTTTAAAATCCTACTAAAATTGTGTTCCTTCATTGAGAAAATTTATTGATACACAATTACTGTGATAAACTTAGAATTATTTGTATTCCTCTCATTCTAAATTGCTAATTATTAAGAATTACTCAACAGGAACTGTATATTGTTGGATTTGATTGGAAGAGAAGAGAGTAGAAGAAATATTTCCCATGATTTGGAAAATATATTTAATTGTTACAGACTAAAGCTCAATTTTCCTTGTTAATTTATATTTGCATTCAATTTCTATTCTAGAGACTTTTTCATAAGTACTTCTACTGAGCCAAGTGCCCTACATGTTCTGCACATTTGATTTTGCTTCCAAGATGAATAGTTTTCCTATGATAAATTTCATGATTTTATTTTGTCCCATTTCTTAAAACTGTGAACACTTTTCAAATTTTCTTGCTGTTTTAGAATATTAAATATCCTACCCAATACTGTGTCACTTGTAAACTTGATGAGCATCTTCTCCCTTTCCACTTGTCATTATTCATCTAAGATCTCCCATAATTGTAGTCTGGAATACACATATTCTGTGTCATTTTATTGTAACTATTAATGATTATATTTCTGTCTCTCCTTTTTTTAAAAGAAAAATTGGATTGTTTTAATTTTAAAGAGTTAAATCTTGATGTCTGCTGACAATTTAAACTGTGTTTATAGCCTTACTCTTGTGGCCTTGAAATTTCACTGCCATCTAAATCAGGGGTCCCCAACCTTTTGATTCTGAAGACTGGTGGCAGCTTCAGCGGCAGTGGGGGGAATGGTTTCATCATGCAACCTAAATCCCATGCATGTGCAAATAAAGCTTTGCGTGCTCGCCCACTGCTTCAATTGTCTGGTTCCCAATGGACCATGGCCGGAGATCCCTGATCTAAATTATGCAAACTGAAAGTTATAATGAGGGCTTCCTCTATAGGGGAAAGAATAAGGAGATGACTTCAAAAAAATCTCAAAAGAAAATTTAAAAAGATGCTTAAAACCTGAGAATGCTTCTTATAAAGACAATCCTGCCTTTGATATTAGTTTAAGACAACAATTGGCTATTTTGTTTTTAGAATACAGCTTGCTCTTCATAGGTTTACTTAAACAGGCATGGTATCTGAGTCATTAATTGAGAAGATTGAATTGTTCCAGCTTATAATAATAGTGCTTACAATAATAGACAGATGACAGTTATGAGAGCTTTTGTGGGTTTCAGAAACAGCAGAGACTGTAAGTATAGCATGTTGACCATCTGGGAATAAATGGAGCAGTAAGGGAGATGCTGGTTGTCATCTAAAAATACACCCAGCGATAACATGCTTTCTGTGGAATGATTTTTTAAAAATAGACTGTATGATACCTTTCTGGTGTTGGTCATTTAAAAATGAATCAGTCACTCTTGTTGCCTCAGGAGCCAGAAATCATACCAGCATCCATGCACATTGGTTGCAATTTTTTGTTAAATTTAGCCTGATTCAGTGACTATTACTACTGTGAATCTAATAGCAGCTTACTGGTGGCTTTATTTATTATCCTTCAGGGTTTATTTCAGAATTATGTTTGGAACATGTGATGACCCGGAGTGTAACACAAACGTAATAAAATCCAAAAACGTAAATAAATTTCCTTTAATGTCTCCAACTTGGCCCCCACTGTTCAATAATTCTCAGTTGGAGATAAAATGTACTCAAAAATAGTCTTCAAAAGAAAGCAGTACAGTCCAAACTTAATGAGCAGATAGAGGTGAAATAAAAAACCAAACAAACTACAATGATGAAATTTCCACAATGGACCAGGATAAGTAATTACCAAATTCTAGGCATAGAGATAACAAGGCACAGTCTGTTGGAAGGACGTCAACCAAGATAACTTCAGCCCGAAATAACACATGCTTTGCTCCTGGCAATGCTGTGTTGTAATCATGTCTCTTATATACGGTTCCCCAGCTGCAACCAATGAGGAGGATCATGGCCGCTTCTTCTCCCTTAAGCCAAGTTGTTGCCTTCTCTGTTCCTCCCTGCGTGTCCTAGGATGCAGAGGGAATGGGCCTGGTTCATCCTCTCACTGCCGGCCTCTGCCCTTCCCCAGCCTCCTCCACAACCTCCAGAGTCATACCTCCACTCCCTGTCAACCGTTCCTCCTCTCCCTCAGAGTCCGACTCTACTAAGGGCATGACAGAACAGTTTTCAATTTATTTTACCATACTGCATTTATGATATTTATATTTATTCCTCACAAATCACACAGGATTTTGTCCTCTTCTTTCAGTGTATGGTCTATCTATTTTTCTATTCCTTCATCTCATATGGGAGAGGAGTCTTTAGATACACTACGGTGTTCAATTGCATCCTCCCTAGACTTAATTTTGCCTACTAGTTATTGGCTCATTCTTTGAAGTATAGTTCTTTTAACAGGAGCTGCATGTTACAAGGCTATTCATATGTTTCATAGGATTAATTGTCAGCTGTCCTTCTAGAGACATCTTCTCACTTTCTTGAATTTATCCTCATCTTTCTCTTCCTGTCCTATAAGGTCTTTCTGCTGCTTATTCATTAGTTGATTTTTACATTAATATCATCAAAGTTTTGGAATGGGTTGGCCATGATCATGAATATAAACTGAGGGCCAAACTTCCTTGAATATGCATAGCTACAGTTCAGAGGAGGGAAAGAGTTCTGGGTAGATTATAGTATACACAAAGCAACTTTTTTTTCAGGCTGTTATTCAGTCTCCAGACAGGAGTTCTCTTCAGTAGATCTTCACTTTTGGCACCCTAATACTAAAGGTTTGAGAGAATTAACAAGTATTGTCTGATCATTTCCTCTGCTCTTTTCTTTCCCTTCTTCTGAATGATTGAGTGGACCCTTTTTGTCTTCTTGTTCTTTGGCCATATTGCATGGTAGATTACATTTGAGTGCATTTCTCCTTAGATGACTCTTCTAGCCCTATTTGATTACTTTTTATATACACTGCTCAAAAAAATAAAGGGAACACTTAAACAACACAATGTAACTCCAAGTGAAATCAAACTGTCCATTTAGGTAGCAACACTGATTGACAATCAATTTCACATGCTGTTGTGCAAATGGAATAGACAACAGGTGGAAAGCATAGGCAGTTAGCAAGACATCCCCAATAAAGGAGTGGTTCTGCAGGTGGTGACCACAGACCACTTCTCAGTTCCTATGCTTTCTGGCTGATGGTTTGGTCACTTTTGAATGCTGGCAGTGCTTTCACTCTAGTGGTAGCATGAGACGGAGTCCACAACCCACACAAGTAGCTCAGGTGGTGCAGCTCATCCAGGATGGCACATCAATGCAAGCTGTGGCAAGAAGGTTTGCTGTGTCTGTCAGCGTAGTGTCCAGAGCATGGAGGCGCTACCATGAGACAGGCCAGTACATCAGGAGAAGTGGAGGAGGCCGTAGGAGGGCAACAACCCAGCATCAGGACCGCTACCTCCGCCTTTGTGCAAAGAGGGACAGGAGAAGCACTGCCAGAGCCCTGCAAAATGACCTCCAGCGGGACACAAATGTGCATGTGGCTGTTCAAATGGTCAGAAACAGACTCCATGAGGGCCCGACGTCCACAGATGGGGGTTGTGCTTACAGCCCAACATCGTGCAGGACGTTTGGCATTTGCCAGAAAACACCAAGATTGGCAAATTCACCACTGGTGCCCTGTGCCCTTCACAGATGAAAGCAGGTTCACACTGAGCACATGTAACAGACATGACAGGGTCTGGAGATGCTGTGGAGAACGTTCTGCTGCCTGCAACATCCTCCAGCATGACCGGTTTGGCAGTGGGTCAGTAATGATGTGGGGTGGCATTTCTTTAGGGGGCTGCACAGCCCTCCATGTGCTAACCAGAGGTAACCTGACTGCCATTAGGTACTGAGATGAGATCCTCAGACCCCTTGTGAGACCATATGCTGGTGCGGTTGGCCCTGGGTTCCTCCTAATGCACGACAATGCTAGATCTCATGTAGCTGGAGTGTGTCAGCAGTTCCTGCAAGACGAAGGCACTGATGCTATGGACTGGCCCGTCCATTCCCCAGACCTGAATCTAATTGAGCACATCTGGGACATCATCTCTCGCTCCATCCACCAATGCCATGTTGCACCCCAGACTGTCCAGGAGTTGGGGGATGCTTTAGTCCAGGTGTGGGAGGAGATCCCTCAGGAGACCATCCACCACCTCATCAGGAGCATGCTCAGGCGTTGTAGGGAGGTCATACAGGCATGTGGAGGCCACACACACTACTGAACCTCATTTTGACTTGTTTTAAGGACATTACATCAAAGTTGTCAGCCTGTAGTGTTTTTTTTCCACTTTAATTTTGAGTATAACTCCAAATCCAGACCTCCATGGCTTGTGAAATTTGATTTCCATTGATAATTTTTGTGTGAGTTTGTTGTCAGCACATTCAGCTATGTAATGAACCAAGTATTTAATAAGAATATTTCATTCATTCAGATCTAGGATGTCTTATTTTTGTGTTCCCTTTATTTTTTTGAGCAGTGTATTTTCCTCCAGTGCCCTAATTCAGGATCAGGGTTTCAATATCATTGCTAGTGCTGATGATTCTCAAGTCTATTCAGTCTTTTGTGGTCCTTGAATGCCTGGCCAACTCTGATTGAATGTTTTATTGGTATTTTGCCTTGGACATCCTTTCAGCACCTCTACTTCAATTTGAATTAGGGTGAAATAATTGTGTTTTAAATGATAGATAAGTGAATATTTATTAATCTTATAGCAATTACTTAGTATTGCTATTTTTTTTTCATTTGAGGAGAATATGTAGGATCTTAGCATTTCTGGTGAAGTAGATGGTGCCTTTTAGTGCTGCTGTTGTTACTGCAATTGCCTTCTGGCAAATATTTATGATTGCTTTCTCCATCCCTTGGTCTTAGTCCAGATTTTGGGTTTTCTGGACCTTCCACATTATTATTATATCTAATTACATTGCAGGGTCATTCATTGCTCTCTGCCCAATAGCCACAAACCTTCCAAATTCTATTCTTATTTTCCTGCAATCTTATTCATTCCTTACATTCCTCTGACTAAAGTGTTCTCTCTGTTTCTCATTCAAGGGTTGTGTTCCAGGCTTTCAGGAAGCAGGCCCAGTGACTCTGGAATTGGCCACCTCCTTCCCTTCTACTTCAGCAAAATTTTAAAAGGGTTATGTGGAGCCTGTTTATTTTACCCTGATTTCATGAGAGTTACAGGGGTGGGCTGCTACCGGTTCTCCCCAGTTTAGGCAAACCGGTAGCTCATTTTATGGCCATTTTATGGCCGGTTCAGCGAACCGGTAAATCCCACCCCTGGCTGGCCCCATCCACCCAGCCCTGCCCCTCCCAGGAGTCCCTACATGGTCCATTTTGGATGCCAGGTGTAGGCCTGTGCGGAGGCTCAGGGAGGGCAGAAGTTCTGGAAGGCTGGAAACAGGCTCGTTTTCGGCCTCCTGAACACCTCTGGAGCCTGGGGAGGCCATTTTTGCCCTCCCCAAGGCTTGAGGAAACGGCCACCCCACCATGGTGCAGGAGGCAGACTAGGCTACGCCCGCCATTACCACACCCACCCAGCAATTGAGCAGAGAACCAACCAGTTGCTAAAATTTTTGAAGTCCACCCCTGGAGAGTCACCATTCTCTTTGTTACTATTTATTTTGTATTAATTATGTACAATTTCTGTAAAAATCTGGTTAAAAGTTATAAGTGTTTCTGAGTTGCTTGTTTAAGTTCTGAATTAATTTTATTACATGAATTTTGTTAATGATTATGTTTCTTTGATTTGCAGCAAACGTTAGTAAATGCACATACTATCTTCATTATTATTATGTTAAATCCATTGATATTTCTCACTTGTTTGATCAGGAACCATTGATGAGTATAATTTTAAGTCAGCTATATAACCATTTAATTGTCATTTTAAGCAGCCCTCACTACTTTGTTTTCGGTATGTTGCAGAATAATTTGTCAGACATTTCACTACTATCAAGATATATTTCAACATTCCTACTATCTTTTCAATAAGTTATTCAGTGGAAAAACATGAGATAAGACTAATCTTATTATTGTCCTTGAGAAGATCATCTGGCTTCTTCTGACAGTTTCCACATTGGTTTTCAAAATATGAATGGATTGATCTCTATGATTTCTTCTAGAATCTTTCTAGGTATCAATGTCAGCGATATCTGCCAGACCTTCCTTCCCCCCTTCTCAGGATAGGAACAACATTTGCTCTTCTCCAAACACCTGGCAGTTTTCCTGTATTTTCCTAAGAGTTTACTTTTCAAGAAATGTCAGAATAAAGTCTTCCATTACCTCTTGGAAGAACTGCAGTTTATATCTACATCTACATCTTTTCCATGTTGGAATGGACAGTAGCAGATGCCAACAACATATTGCATTTATTCATTATGCCATTTGATTTAATCCAGGTATTCTGTTCAACATTTTCAAGTTCATTCACTTAACTTTGTGAGCAGAAGTGAGTATGATTCAATTTATTTTTTCT
This sequence comes from Notechis scutatus, assembly GCF_049901735.1. Classification (NCBI taxonomy): domain Eukaryota; kingdom Metazoa; phylum Chordata; class Lepidosauria; order Squamata; family Elapidae; genus Notechis; species Notechis scutatus. The sequence goes on from NC_142009.1 coordinate 287,284,211, forward strand.
TTCTGTTGCTCCCTTTTGAGAGAGAGGGGGGGGGATTTCCTGAATTTCAACTAGCTTTTCTTTCAGGTTTCTTGTATACCTATTAAATCCTATTTGCTTCATGATACTAGGAATTTAAGTTCATCTTGTTTTATTTCTCATATTCTAAGCATTAATGAATAATTAGTGAAAACTGTGAAATTTAATTCTATTAAAAATATACAGAAGGAGTTCAGGCTAGATATCAAGAGTTCTCCTTTGCTAAAATGGAGACTTTAGACAAATAGAGATTGATAGTTATCTAGAAATCCTTTAGCAGATTTTAACTAAGAATGAGGTTGGATTTGATGATTTTGCTAATCATCATCATGATTTTGCCAACAATTTTATATTATACAGTGAGTAGTTATTAGAATAATAAAATGAAAAGTATTCCTTCTAAATATTTTCTACTATCTAGAAAATATTTAAAGCTATCTTTTGTAGCTTTTTTTCAAACATAAGATATTAGCAGAAATAAACAGATAAAAGTGCATTGGAAACAGTACTAATTTTTAAAAAGTGGCACTGATTAGAAAAAAGACCTTTTTTCCACAAATGACTTGTGTATCTATGGGTCCCAGGCGAGAGTACAAATTTTTTTCCAAATCTTTACATTTGCATATCAGATAGAATCATAAATGTTCAGGAATCCAGGGTCAGTGAGACTATCTGAATGACAAGTCTCTTTTGTATTGTCATTTCAAAACATATCATTTCATCTTCCTTATTAAACCCTTGCTGCCTTTTGAACAAATTGATAATACAGCACAGTGACCCATAGATCAATATGGGTTCAAATAGTTGAATATTACAACTCTTTCTACCAAAGGATTTGAAATGTTGTTGATTTTGTTGGTTTCTCTTTTTAGAAATGGTATTGTAAACAGAAGGTGGTTTTTCTACAGTCAACAAAATAAAATTAGTAGTTCAGTAGCATTTACTAATTAACAGCATTTTAGGGTAGTGAAACTATACAGTGAAGTCTAACCAAATGTGACAGTCTTAAATTGTAACTGCTACTCTTATGTTTCTATTGTATTCATTCTCTGTCTCCCTCTTTCTCCCCCTGGCATATATGTTTTTCCCTAGCATATTTAACTTGCTATGCAGGTACTGGCTGTCAGTCAAGACTAATCAAACTGGCAGAGTTAACATGATACATCATAGAATTTCACAGTAATGTCAACCTGTAATTCTGTCAATCTGATAAAAAGAAATTGACTAAAAACAATATTGTCATTTTGTAACAACAGAAAAACAGTGAGAGGGTAGTGTGTCATTGCCATATCTTAGCTGCACAGTGTTCTGGTTTCACAGAAAATTGTCCCTTACTTATGACTGCTCACGGGGCCATTGTATTATCTTTATTTTGTTTTCATGCTCTTAAGAAAACATTCCTGCATTTTAAAAATAAGTGTAGATTTGCTAGCATTGTTTCTTGGAATGATGCCATTGCTCAAAGAGTATCATTTGTTTATCATTGTGCATGAAAATACTGATATAGAGCTAGGCATCTACAGGGATCCATTAAACTTTTCTGACTGTTATGTGTTTAATGCACCAGAATATGGCAACTGAAAAGAATAAATTTACTGACATTGGGTCAAAATAGCAGTAGTTCTTCCCCTTGTTTGCTGTTTTCTTGCTCTGGTTCTCTCCCACCAACCCAGAAAGAAAGCCTGTGCTTCAGTTTAAATCAACCATGGCTGCACCATAAAATCCTAATTCAAGGATCAAAGACCATACTTTTTTTGTAGTCTATGGCCATCCAAAGAGGTCATGAAATAAATGAAGACCATCTTTATATTTCACTGGGAAAGGCTGTTCTATGCCATATACCATTTGAGTGCTCATGATAGCCAGCTGTAGAGTATCTTCCTTTCCTTTAGAGCTGTCCTGCAGCAGCATCCTCAGGAAAAGAGGCCTTAATGAAGTGGACAAAAGCAGTCTTGTGCCATTGCAATGCAAGCTCCACCCCTTGTGAATATGTATGCGGTGACAAAATGCACATACAAGTGCGGTAGGATTTGTGACACAATACTACTCTTCCCATTCACACATCCCTCTCTTTCCCTCACCCCTATTGCTGAGATGCTTATGTACAACAAGTCTGTGCTGTCTCCACTGCTATATTAAATGTATCCCACTGGCTTTTTAAATCTACAAGCTCTCTTGTGTCTGATCCTGAAATTTGCCTTTTTATTTAAAATAGGAAGTAAAAGAGCTGAAGTAAAAATTGGATGAAAATAATTTTGACTATATAGAAATTCCTTTCATTTTTTTATTTTCCAAACAGAGGCAGATTGAGTGAAGTTGATGGTGAAAGAAAATCACTCTCTTTGCTCATGATGGCACTATTTATTTGTTTAGCAAATTTATATAGCTGCCCGTGTCACAAAAAGTGACTCTGGGTGGCTTATAAGCAAAACAGCAATTAAAACTCAATCAGAATATTAAAATAAATCAGGCATAAATTACCAAAATAAAAAACATAGGAAGACAAAACCTCTGCTCCACCCAGTGATTGACCCAGATTGGATCCTGCAACATTATCCTGGGACATGTAATATTCACTTTCATTCATAAAAAACATAAAGGAATAAAACAGAAAAGAATGGAACAACCATTTTTCAAGGCTTTCCAGAAGGCCTATTCTAGATTGAAACATGTTGTTCTAGAGTACAGGTGTCAAACTTGTGGCGTTTCATTGCTGATGTTTCGTGATATTTTTTTTCCGTTCCGGCCTGCACATGACACATCTGGTCCGGAAGCCACCAGTTTGACACCCCTGTTCTAGAGAGTGGAGGTTACAGGAGAAAAAGGTACAACTCCTAGGTTTTTTTCAGATGGAACTCCTTTGCAGGTGGGACTCAGATTATCCTTTTTCTGCTAGACTTGATGGGATGGGTAATGTAACCAGGAAGAGATGGTCTCTCAAGTAACCTTGTCTCATGCTACATAGGGCTTTCAAGGTTAAAATTAGCACCTTGAATTATACTTGGAAGCAAACTGGCAACTTCTACAACTCACAGAACAGAGCTAATATGGGCCATCCTAGAGGGATATAGTCCATGCATTCTGCACCAGCTGAAACTTCTAGAAGTTTTTTCTAAAGTAAAAAAGTGAGATCATTTCTGTGTTTTAGTTCATGATAAGTGCTAGATTTTCACAAGAACATTTTCACTAATGCTAACAGTTTAGTTAGCTTTATACAAAAGTGCACTTAGAATATTAGAAAGGAGGATTTTTAAAATTCACAAGGCTACCAGGTATAAACAAGCAAATTGTATTATCTTGATAATGAAGAATGTTATTCAAACTGTACTGCAAGGAACAGCTTTCTCACCACAGCCCTCTTATATTAAATGGTATCTCATTTTATATGAAATTCACATGCAGCAATATTTTTTTCAGTATATAAAGATAGAAAACACTAAGCAATAAAATGTATTATAGATCTTTAAATGAATACATATTTCTTTGTTAAACTTTGTTCACTTAACTGATAGTAAGGTGGCTTGTGTTCTTATTGAAAGCTGCTTTTATATTACAAGAAATAGCAGAAAGAACATACATAAATGCAATTGCATTTCTATTTTCTTATGGCATACAGAAAAGCAGTATCTGCTGGTTAGAGATGAAGTTTTAGAAGTATCAACTTGTTAGACATTTTATCTTTTGACAAACAAACATGTTAAGAATAGAGATAGGAAATAGAAGACCCTCTTCTTTGTTCTTTTTTATTATTATTATGGTTTATTTTCCTGTTTAAAAACCTCCTGTTCTGAGCTCTCATCTCAAGCTGCTTCCTATAACAATAGTAGTATTTCCTTCCTTCCTTTGTTGCCCATCATGCAACAAGAAAGTTTGGAGATGCAGGTTGTCTATCTCAGCATGTAACTTCCTTGAATAAATATCACTTGCTGTTTTGGGCTTTAAATATCTGTGTTCAGAAAATCTTAGTGTCAGAGGTTCTACTCACAGAATTATAGTCTGTTAAAAAAGGATCCCAGTGAATGAACTGAAGGATTCCATCATGATTATACCAATGTTTTTTTTATGTATGTTCATCCTCTTGGGAAAAATTCACTATCACACATATTACTCACTGATGTTAGGCCAGTCATATGAAACACATGCACTAACTCCATCTAGCTCCTGACATTAAAAGAGGCAAATATTGTGCACATGAGCATTTCAAATTGCTAGACTTTACAAACTGACAAAAGTGGAAACTTTGTAGAAGTGGGTGAAAATAAGGAGAGGGGATTTTTAACAAAATGAAATTATGAATGACTTGGGATGAATCTGAAGTGAGGAGAATGTTGGAAGGAACATTTTGTATAGAATCTCAAATATTCACAGAACTAAATACTAGTTCTAAAAACTACATTTAAAAATGAAAATAAATGTTATTCTCTAAGAAAAACAATGATGAAAAGGAGATCATTAATAGGAGAACATTGAAAATGTTAAGGTTGCAAGTGTGGATAGTTCAACAGTGGAAATCTTTGCATAAAAACAGTTGGAGGACTTAATACGAGCAGAATTGGGCAGAATTCTTATTGAAAGGATATAAAAAGCAACAGTCTCCTTTATACTGCGAAGGAGTTGTGTAAATTGTCACTATTTAGCAGTTCATTGAGAAACTTGTAAATGTGTGAAAGTAAGCCCAAAGTACATTGTTAATTAGCAAAAAATATAGAAAAAATGAAGAGGCTTTAATTATGGAATGTAGAATGGAGTTGATTATTGAATGTGATAAAAATGATATTTGATGGAACTAAAGCAAGCCTGAGAATATTTAGCATATGATTCAACATTGATCAGGTAGTAAGATGAAGTTATAGGATGTCCTTTAGTTATATAATGACTTTAGGGGCAAACAAATAAGGAATGCTATTAGTAATGTTAGTGGGGTGCTGATTGAAGATATGAATATGCATGCAGGTGCTATCTTCTTGTTGGCCAAGAAACTGAATGATTTACAGCAAATGTTACATACATTCTCTGATGCAACAAAAAATATAAATCTGAAAATGAATGTTTCAAAGACTAAGGTAATTATGTCTGACCAGGGAAATGAACAATGACTGCAGGAAATGGGATATTTAAAAGCGTATACAGTAAAACCATAAGAGATATGGGTCAAAAATGAGTGGATGCTGAGTGACATAAGTGGTCAGTACAAAAGAAATAAATGCCTTTTTTCTTCTCATCTCCTTCTCATAATTTGTTTACTATTTCATATTCATTTTAATGTTCAGTTAATCCTCATCCAGCAACCACAATTGATTCTGATAGATGATAGATAGATAGATAGATAGATAGATAGATAGATAGATAGATAGATAGATAGATAGATAGATGAAAGAAAGAAAGAAAGAAAGAAAGAAAGAAAGAAAGAAAGAAAGAATTCTTTATATTTGTCTTAGTGCAAATGCTTTCAATGTACATAAAAGAAAAGATACATTCGTCAAGAGTCAAGAATCATCAGATACAATACTTAATGATAGTCATAGGGTACAATAAGCAATCAAATCATACTAGGAAACAGTCAATATAAATTGTAAGGATACAAACAACAAAGTTACAGTCATACAGTCACAAGTGGGAGGGGATGGGCGATACGGAGTGATGAGAAGATTAATAGTAATAGTAGTGCAGACTTTGTAAATAGTTGAACAGTGTTGAGAGAATTATTTGTTTAGCAGAGTGATGGTGTTCGGGGAAAAACTGTCTTTATGTCTAGTTGTTCTGGTGTGCAGTGCTCTATAGCGTCGTTTTGAGGGAAGGATTTGAAACAGTTTGTGTCCGGGATGTGAGGGGTCTGTAAATATTTTCACAGCCCTCTTTTTGACTTGTGCAGTATACAGATCCTTGCTTGAAGACAGGTTGGTAGTAATTGTTTTTTCTGCAGTTCTAATTATTCTCTGGAGTCTGTTTCTGTCTTGTTGGGTTGCAGAACCCAACCAGACAGTTACAGCGGTGCAGATGACAGACTCAGTAATTCCTCTGTAGAACTGTATCAGCAGTGCCTTGGGCAGTTTGAGTTTTCTGTTGAAATGGTTTGCAAAGTGACCTGGTCACTAAGCGAACCATGTGACAGACAGTGACAGACAGACTGAAAAACTGCTCCTTGCTGCTGTCTAATTTAGATAAGGTTCCCTTGTGCATCAGTGCCAAAGTTACTGTCACTCCAGTGTGAATTGTAAGTCAAGTGCAGAAATTTGACCTTAAGTGTGCTCATTGGCTGGAAAACACCCTAATGGATCCTTAATTACCATTGTATTTGTGAATGGTTGTTAAGCAAGGACTACCTATATAGTGCTTGAGTCTATTCCTCATATATTATTAGAGTTCTTGTTATATACTAAATTGAAGATAAAATACAGTATATAACACCAATTATTGGAAATCTTAAATTATTTTTCTGAGCTGGAGGTCATTACTTTCCTTTTAAGACAGGGGTGTCATACTTGCGTTGTCACAGCAGTGTCACGTGACATATTGGGACTTTTTCCCCCTTCAGTAAACTGGCCGTGGCCATGGCCAGCGTGTAACGCATCCGGCCAGCTGGCCATGAGTTTGACAATCCTGTTCAAGAAATTAGATTTGGCCCTTTCCAAAAAGGTCAACAAATTTCTAACAAAAGTCATGCCTTGTAAAAAATCACCTAGTGTCTCCTTACACTACTAATTGTTTTAGGATAAAAAATCAGATAGAGAAGGCCTCGATGAAGAGGAAGATCTTTAGTAGACATCTAGAAGATGTAACAGCTGGCATCTTGCTAATTTTGGAGGAGAGAGAGAGAGAGTTCCTGAGTTTAAGACATCATATAATGTACACACCAGTAAGTGATCATGAGATTGTATAATTATGGACCTGGAAGAGTTGTTTAAACAACTGAATCCAATCCAATTTGGAACACATATGCTTTTTCTTTCCCAACATTCCTTTTTTCCTTACTTGAATTATATGCATTTGTGCTTTTAATTTTCCTTTTTGAGGAATTTGTACTGACCTGGAACTTCTTTTTCCATTAGCTTCTCCCACTATGGAATCCTAATTATTACAGCTTTGAATTTATTAACATTCATTGCATTAAGGTTTAGTTTTTCTGAAAAAACTTAAGAACATTAACATGTTCTAAATAGTTTTGATTTTTTTATACTTTCTGATTTCTCATCAATTTATATTTAATGTTCTGTTAATAATACCATACTTGCAAGGATGAATAGCATGGAATCTACTGACTGCTTTGCAGCAACTATGTTTGTCTGAAAATGTATTCTAAATAAAATAGAATATCTTTTTTGTTGATTATTCATTTTTATACTTATTGGGTTTTGATATATGAATATTAATGTAAACTCCAATAGCTATCTGTATTTATTTTATTAATAACATTTAATTGATAATAGTGGACAAGATACTAATTATCATTCAGAAGACTGTACCTATAAATATTCAATATATACTCCTCCTGTCACAGAAACCTTGCTTTGAATCGGAACTTCATGATTTCAATAGCTTCATGGGCAGCCAAGCTTGGCAGAGTTTGACTTTTCCACACCTGTTTAGTAGCTCTGTTATTTGGAAAGCAGTGAACTAACGGGCAAACAGGAGTAAATGTGCAAATATTCTGTGGATTGTACATCAAAGTCTAGATGACAGCTCATCACAAGTTTGCATTTTCATTGTGTTTTATTAGTGACTTGTCTATTCAATTATCATGAGGGATGTCATTCATGAAACAAGATTTTCTTCTTTCCTTTTCCCTGACACCCTGCTCATCTCCCCTGCACATCTGCTCCTGAGGGCTCAGAAACCCTCCATAACAGATTTCAAAGGTGTTCAGGAGATTCTGCAGAAGGGGAAGCTGCCACAACCCATTCTACTAACAGAGGAAGTTTTATTGATAGAACAATTTAACAATTCTGAGTGAAATCTGATTGCTATCATATATTACTTACAGAAGTTCTTAAAAGTTTGTGAACCCTTTCTAAATTTATAATATTTCTGTGAATAGAATAGAACAGAACAGAACAGAACAGAATAGAATAGCTTTATTTGGCCAAGTGTGCTTAGACACATAAGCAATTTGTCTCTGGTGTAGAAGTTTTCAGTGTACATTCAAAGCAACAGAATAACGATAATCATAATACTAATAAAAAGTGGTGTAAAGAAGATAAGGCTAAATAATAATATTACAGCCATACTACATGGATAAATAGACATAGACATTGGACAGCAATATGAGAATAAGGTGTTTAGCAAGGTGACAGCACAAGGGAAAAAACTGTATGTGTCTAGTTGTTTTGGCATGCAATACCCTTACAGCAGGAGTGTTAAGCTCGATTTCATTGAGGGCTGCATCAGGGTTGTGTTTGACCTCAGGTGACCAGAGTGGGCATGGCCAGGGTGGGTATAGCCAGCATGAATCACTCAATTTGGGGAATGCCTATTGTGGCCTGAGCTCTCTGCCAATGAAAACAGGATCCCTAGTTCCATTTTCGACTGCAGTGGCCTCCTGCAACCCTCTACAGTGAAAACAGAGTCATGAGGGCCATGTGCAGCCTTCACAAGCTCCATTTTTGCTAGCAGAGGCTGGCCCTTCAATGTTTTCAGGGTGGCCCCACAGGCCAGATCTAAGCACCTGATGGGACAGATCTAGCCCCTAGGCCTTGAGTTTGACACCTCTGGCACCATCCCAAAGGGAAGAGTTGAAATAATTTATGTTCAGGATGTGAGGGTCTGCACATATTTTCTCAGCCCTCTCAGTCTGTCTCACATGAGACGTGTGTGTGTGTGTGTGTGTGTGTGAAGAAATATGTGTGTATGAGAGAGGGGGTGGAGGTCTCCAGTTGTGTCTGACTCTAGGGGTCGGGCAGGGATCATCTCCATTTCTTAGCTGAGTGCGCAGTGTTGTCTGAAGACATTTCCCTGGTCATGTGGCCAGCATGACTATATGTTGAGGCCCATAGTATACTGTTACTTTCTCATTGAAGTGGCAAAAGTATGTAAACTTCTGCTTTGAATAACTGGTGACACACATACACACACACCCTATATTGGGTAACAGTTACTGCAACTAAACATTTATGGTAACTATTAATCAGTCCTGCACATCAGGTTGGAGGAATTTTAGCCTATTCCTCTTACATGACAGCTTCAAATTAAATATGTCACCGGGCTTCCTTCTATCTGCTACAGGTCCTTCTGCAACATTTCTCTAGGATTAAGTTCAGAACTTTAACTTCGCCATTCCCAAACATTCCCGTTCCCAAGCCCAAGTAGTGGGCTTTCTCCTTGCAACTCAGCCATGCTCATCACTGTTGTTCAGTGTTTTTCTGACATCAGCCAATGCAAAATAGGCCTTTAGTTCCTTAGATGTTACCTTGCGGTTTTAATACCTCCTAGAATATTACCTGTCCAACTGTTAGTGTGATATTGATTGCTTAGCCGCTATTGAGAAAGGTAACAGTTGTGTTGAATTGCCTCCATTTGTACATGATCTGTCCAACAGCATGGGATCTCATTATTTGGAAATCATTTTTGTAAACTTTTCGAGTTTGAAAAGCATCTGATTCTCAGAAATCTCCTTGGTTCAAGCCATGATATACTTCTTCCTCCATGCACATTGTGAAGATCAAACTTTGATAATGAATATTTGAAATTCTGTTATCTAAATAAGACATACTTCCCACACTCCTACCTGATTATCAATTTCCCCTTCAAATGAACTGATCATCATAAAGGTTTACATACTTTTGTCATGCACAAATATGTAGCTTTGGATCATTTTCCTCAATAAATAAATCAATAACTTTTTATTCATTTACGAAAAATACTAAAAATCCAATCAGGTTTATAACTTTTAACATCACTGCATGTATTCTTGGAGTTTAGAGGTAGCTGCACATTTAATTTTGTAGCCCTGTTTTAGAATAAACATAATTGAATGTAAGAGAAGTCCTGCAGAATAGTTGTATAGAAGCTTCTGCTTTTTGTGTGTTATATATAACAAAAACCTAAATTTGCTGATTTGCTGAACAGAGGTACTCAACAGAGTTATTATGGAAGTCAAGTTCCCTCTTTGCCACTGTTCACTCACACAGAGAGCAACCTAACATCTACCCACTATCCATTCTGGCAAAAACCATGTCATTTGTAGAGGCATTGTTCTATTGTGATTATATTTCTTCAGCAACTTTCTGGGAAGATATAGAAACAATTATATTTTTCATAGAAACAATTAGAAATTTTATATCAAAATTATACAATATATTCTCTTTTGAGCTTGGTATAGAATTTATTTTTTGATAAGAGTGTATACAATTAAATAGTTATTTAAAAACTGAGCTCACATATTCCATAAACTCATGATTTATTTAAAAAAAATCCTAATAGAATGCCTAGGTTCACACATCATGCTAATTCAAAAACAAAACAGCCACATTATGGGTTATCACATAGCTTAAACCCAGATAAAAGTCAGCTTATTATACATGAAAATGCATTTTGCAAAATGATGCTTTTTTAAAAAAAAAATACCAGCGTGAATTTCTGTTATGCTGCATTTATTTGCTTCAATATAATATTCATCTTTTGTAAATAATTTCAAAGAGAATAATTGCCACAGTTTTTCTGTATTGCTATTTATTTGTTTTTATTATATTGCCTATGTTCATGGAAGTGAATTTGTTCCAGCTTTTCAGGGAACCAAGAAATTGTATCTGTTTCCTCCCTCTCATCTCCTGAGTCTGCTGGGGTTAACTTGAGAGAGTACAATAGAGTATATTGACTGTGAAGAGCACAGTGGGGAAACAAGATAGAGAACTTGGGGGATTTAATAAAACTCTTTTGTCTGTCTCAAAGCTCTGTTAATACATTTGTATGAACAGAACATAATGTTTGCTTCAAAAGTATATGCTGCTAAATGAATCACTCTAGCAGTTTCATCTGGTACTAAAACTGTTACATGTCCTTGCACAAGTATAGAACAAACAATATTAAATGAATTTTGAATCACAGCAAAATGGCAATGATTTCTTCTGGCCTTAGAGGTCCATTTGATAGCAGTGGTTTAGATTAGTTTGACGCATTGAAGCATGCGCATAAGACTTAAAATTGCAGAATGTCACATTGCTCAAAGATAGAAATAATAGTTCTTGCCAGTGTTGTAGCTTGTATACCTGGAGCGCACTGAATTTCCTGCTCACAGCAAGTCACAAAATTGCAACCTTGAGCTCTTAGTTAAGTTTCATCTAGCTTTCTTTCATTCTTTCTCACATTAGGTTACTGTAAGAGTGTCTGTTTTGTCTTTTGTTTGCTATATCATATGGAAGAATGAAATGTGTTCTTTAATTGTATTCATTTATCAGATGAGGCTTTTATTTATATCTGTCAGGTGTTGCTAATACATTCATAAACAAAAGCAGTAAGACAATAAATATAATTGTATGATTTATTGTTGAATTTAACCATTTCTTCCTTTTAATACATGACCATTTGAAAAATATAATAATCCCAAATCAGCTATATCAAAATGCAGCAGCTGCACTCAATAATTTCCATAATTCAGATTTTAAAAGTCTTAGACCTGATCAAGCTGAACCAAGTATACCCTATCCTGATATGCCATGGCCTCCCACTGTCTCTTTTGTACTTTCAGAGAATTTTCAAGGGATGTGTTCATGTTTGTAATAGAAAATGGGAATGACCAAGGGAAAGGGGGGAAGAGATACTGTCTAGAAACAATCAGACAAGAGAAGAGGAGTTTTCAATGGCTTAATGGTCAGAGAAAGAAACGGATAAAGAATCCACCCTAATGGATCAAGCAGTTAAAAGTACAGGACATTTTGTACTTTGAAACTTGCAAGATTCTGTTAATGTGGCTTTACAATAAAGTAGATTTAGCTCAATTAGTATTTCCTGTATAGTTTACCCAGAGGGCTGGCAATGTTCAATAAGATGCTACTTTTTTCTTGAAACAAATTTTGAGGCTGTATCAGAAATAGTGTTTGTAACCAGGGAGCTTCCTGTGAAGCGTCAGTGCCTATTGAATAACTAGCAAAGGCTGAATTACAGTGTGATAATTTGACAGATAAGTCTTTGATTCAGGTTATTTACTCTAAAGTAGCTTTCATTAGTTTTAGTGGGACTTCTATGAAAACATGCTCAGGACTTTAGTTTTAAATCCACAGAATATTAAGATGGGTTTTTCTTTCAACTGCCCAGTTGAACTGACATTGAAACATAGTTTAAAATCAGTATTTAACATTTAATGGAACGCATAAACTAATTTTGCAGTTTAACTCAACATTTGTAGGAAGATGACTTTTACCCTAATGACTTGTAATTAATTTTTTTTCCTGAAAATCATATTTATGATAGTCTGCAGATTCAGGCCTTTATCTAATGCATAATGTTCATTTTGAGCCTTTAATTGCATTTAAATTAAAAGCAGCTTAGCCGAAAGATGAATTGTGGGAATGCATCAAACCACCCAGCATGTCCTGAAGAAGTGAGCTTCAAAATGCAATTTAGTAGTGATACGCAAAATCATTTGGAGTTCATTAATTTTTATTGCACAGGTAGTTTTACTAAAGTAGGTTATTTTCTTGAAAATTTATGTTTATATTTATGTCAATAGCTGAATGTTGCATTAGCTCTTACATCTATTAGAGTTTATTAATCTGGCCTAATGTGGCTTTAGAGAGAAATAATTTATTCTAAATCTTAGTTCAGATTAGTTTCCTATTGTGAAAGTTAACATGTTTATGTACAAGCATGAGTTGAATCAAAATATTCTCTTAAAAAGAGGATGAACACTTACATTTTGGAACAATTCTTTGTGAAATATACTGGATACTGTGTTAGTTTCTGATGAAGAGATAACATTCTTGCTATTACAATGATAAAAGAGGACAATACTTTTCACTTGTTTGTGATTTCTAGTTTTCATTATATGATTTTTATTGAAGATTTTTATAAAGGAAGGTAAACATTAATGCAAACTAATATAAGGTAAGAAAAATAATAAAAAAAACAGAGAGAAAACCAAAAGTGCAAGAAAAGAAAAATAGAATAGAAAGAAAAAAGATACAGATAAGCAGTCTCTAATCCTTTCCACAGCAGATGTAAGTACAATTATAAATTTATCTCTAAGTCTGTGGTTGCAACACAACTCCCTTTCCACAATCTATCCAGCCTAATCATCAAAACCACAAATTCACCGTTACCTGCTTAACACAAAAAACCCATAAGAGATTTTCAGCCAGCAATAAACATAGATATTATCTTTTCTCTCATCGAAGAAATCAATTCAGCCATCTCAACAAGTTCCATCATTCTCACCAACCATTCCTCCATTGTAGGTAGTGCTAAACTTCTCCATCTTTGTGCGTACAAGAATTCCCCCCCACCCCCCATAGCCATCATGTACAGAAAGAAATTCTATGATCCCCCTCCAACCTTTTGCCCATCAATCCCCAAACAAACCTCTGGTCTCTATTGTGTGGTATTGAAATTACAATAGGGACACACTATTTTAATGGACAATAGGGCCATACGAAAAGCATTTCACCAAAATTATTCTAATTTGTATAAAGGAAGTATCATCTCTCTAGAGAAAATAGATAATTTAAAATTGAAAAAAAAAACAAAATTTACCAAGCACTACACAGGAACAGACAGAGACAGCTTATGAATGGACCTATAACAACAAGAGAAAATTCTGAAGGTATGAAAAAATGCAAACCAGGAGAGGTGGCTAGACAAGATGGATTATCAGGCTCTCATTATAAATGTTTTCAGGATGAACTTTTACAACCTTTACAAAATATGATGAGCTCTATTCTACAGGGAGGAAAAGTGCCAGTGAGATGGAAAGAGGCCAATCTAGCATTAATACCTAAGAGGTAGAATATTTGACTTTAACAATGTTATATGCCGATAACATCATTAAATAATAACTACAAGTTGTTCACAACAGTTCTAGCTGAAAGTCTGAAAATAATTTTTCAGGACTTTATTCACGAGGATCGATGTAAGTTTCTATCTAAAAGACAGTTAAAGGACAATGTTACATATACGTTAGATATCTTGGAGTATTTGGAATAGCACGATGAAAAACAAGCCACATTGATTTTCTTAGATGAGGAGAAGGCTTTTGACAATTTGAACTAGTCTTTTTGTTCAAGGTAAGAAGTTTAGAATTAACTTTTAAAAATAGGTAAGATCAATTTATGTTTAACAGAAACCACAAACAATTGTTAATGGAGATCTAAAAAACTCTGTGAGATTTAAAAAAGAAAAGATAGGGGTATCCTCTGTCTCCTCTGTTGTTTAAGTTGGTTCTCAAAATACTAAATATTAAACATAATAATAGGAGTAGATTAAAAAGAAATGTATAAGTTAAAGGCTTTGCAGATGACTTGATTGGTTCTCAATGATCTATTAAAGCAGGGGTCCCTGTCCTGGGCCACAGACTTCTACCAGGCCGGGGCCTTTTGTGAGCTGGGCTGTTGGTTTAAAAGTTGACCAAAAAATATGGTTTTAACTTTAAACTTTTTAAAGACTGAGTTTGAAACAGAATTGTGTACGAATTAGGAGCTTATAATTGTTAAATTTTGTAAACTTTTACTAAAATTTGAAACAGAAAATGAGTAAATGAGGGAGTTTGAGTTGAAGTGGGCTTGGAGATTTGGGTTGTAATTTACAGTACTGAAATTTGCACTATCTTCAGGATAATTTTTATGAAAGGATCCACCTTTGGTCTATTTCACCAGAGAGGCTTTCTGGAATATATGGGGAAACTTGAAATTTACATTGGAAAGGTGAACAAGAAGGGACATTTTAGCATTTTGGTGGATGTGTAAAAAAGCTACAAAAGCTACAAAATTGTGGATTCTTATGCATATATTGATTCAGAGAATTTTAAAGATTACTTTTTGAGATGTTATAATTTGTGTTGATATGAGAATTATAAATTGCTACCCATTCCTTGTCTGTGGTCAAAATTGACTGAATAGCATATTAGTTTTATTCTCCCCTATCAGAACTTGACCAGAGGTATTGGCTATTTTCTCATTTCATCACTGAAGCATGCCGAGTATAGTTTAGTCCCTAATTACTCTCAAACAGAGACATTCCAAGTATTCCCAGGATGGTAATATTTTTCTGCCTGGATGAGTCATTATGTTGTTTGGCAGACTGAAACAGCAGACCTTTATTGTTAGAACACTATCCCTCATGTAGTACCACATCGCTTCTTCACTGCTGCTTCACAGTTTTCATCCTATGATGCTGTAGTAAAGCACATTTGCCTTTTTCTTTGCATGTGCCAAAGACAATAGAGATGGATTGTTTGAATACACTGTATTAATGATGTAATTGAGCATTGGCTTTCTCTTTGATTTGCTACTTCCATTAATTTTGAGGGGACCCTCTGAAATAGTGGGTTGTAAGAGCAGGAATTCATGCAAACACTTCCATGTTCAAGTAATTTGGTATATCACATGTTCCAAACATGCCTAAAATATCCTGCAGATAACTGAAAGATAAAAACAATGAGTTCAATATTGTTTTGGATGGAAAATACCCTCTTTTAGATAGCAGTGCCATTTTGTAGTTAATAAAGATGTTGAGACTTTGGAAAGAGTGCAGAGAAGAGCGACAAAAATGATTTGGGGGGTGGGGAAACCTGAAGGTTAAAACTTAAGAAGAATGGTTGCAGGAACTGGGTATGTCTAGTCTAGTGCAAAGAATGTCTGCCAGTTGCTAATTTCTCAACCATTTGATTGCTTAAATAGCGTTTATTGGTTAATTTAGAGATGGGTGATTTGTTATACCTATAACTCCTAATTCATCTTTTTGTGATCTCTCCAGCCCCCTCTTAATGTACCTCTGAGATATGATTTCTTACTGTTATGATGTAGGGCAAACTCAAAATAAGCTCAATTAATTAATCAATATAATCTTTGCACTAAAATATTGCCTGTTCCAATTAAGAATGTTGTATATTCCAACAACACTAGACTTAACAACTGCCTCGATCTCATCTTTTGCAATAGTTTGAATTCAATTTATGGAATACAAATTAAAGAACCCTTTTCCAACAGTGACTACAACATGATTGACTTTTGTCTCAACATACGTCCACACAAAAATCATCACAATGACGGAATCCCCAATTATAACTTCAAAAAAGGCAACTATGATCTTATAAACAACAATCTCTCATCCCTTGATTGGGAATTTCTATTCTC